>NW_016158885.1:104901-106055 GCF_001687245.7 Rhagoletis zephyria | reverse complement strand
GTGGAGCATATATGTACCTATATACATATATAGGCAAATTCTTATCGACAGGTGGAGCATATTTGTATGTTTAAATGAGCATTCTTATCGACGGGTGGAGCATATTTGTATGTTTAAATGAGCATTCTTATATACGGGTGGAGCACACTTTATGCCGATTCGAACATTCTTATCGACGGGTGGAGCATATTTGAATATTTATATGAGCATTCTGAATGCATTCCACCCGTCGATAAGAATTTGCCTATATATGTATATACGTACATACATATATGCTCCACTGTATAGTATGTTATAATAGTCAATTTTTTGTTGATTATGGCTACGAAAAATTTAACATGCTCCTTTTCAATACAACAACTAAATATATTTTATAATTTTCCCAAATTGAAAAGATTAACATGTTCTTTTTCAATATACAACGATATATATTTAATAATTTTCCCAATTCCGCTGCTAACATTTTTAATGAATAAATATCAAATACGTTTAATTTTATAATGATAGTATATACATACATATGTGTTTTATTGTTTTATTTGGACATACTTTTATTGAATTTATTAATCTCACATATGAGATTTTTTAAATAAATATTTTCCTTGTTTTCTTCATTATAATAGTTATTATATAAATTTATTAAGTTCACAACATTTTTATGTTGTCTTTCTATGAAAAAACAATTACATGTATCAGGTCCTGATTCAGTATCATTATTACTCCAAGGACAGATCGTAAAATGTTTTCCATATATAGATTTTATCCAAGACCCATTTTCCATCTGTTCCGTTAATATACATCCATTTTGTATAATGTTTCTATGATGAT
Source organism: Rhagoletis zephyria (assembly GCF_001687245.7). Classification (NCBI taxonomy): domain Eukaryota; kingdom Metazoa; phylum Arthropoda; class Insecta; order Diptera; family Tephritidae; genus Rhagoletis; species Rhagoletis zephyria. Next base: position 105,227 of record NW_016158885.1, on the reverse strand, counting down.
CTAATGTATATTTAAAATTCCTTTCTAGAAATCCTTTAATTTCATCACTTTTCATATTGAGTTTGATTGTAGTATCTAGTTTAACCGTTATCTGTTTAATAGCCCCCTGTTTAGCAGTTAGCTGTTTAATAGAACAGTCCTGTTTAGCAGTTAGCTGTTTAATAGAACAGAGCTGTTTAGCAGTTAGCTGTTTAATAGAACAGCCTTGTTAAGCAGTTAGCTGATTAATAGAATAGTATACATAGTTTATTATTTTATAAGTAATCACTTTCAATATAAATGATGTAAAAGCCGAGTAAATATCTAATGTTTCTTACATGCACTAT
>NW_016158885.1:104413-104776 GCF_001687245.7 Rhagoletis zephyria | reverse complement strand
ATTAATAGAATAGTATACATAGTTTATTATTTTATAAGTAATCACTTTCAATATAAATGATGTAAAAGCCGAGTAAATATCTAATGTTTCTTACATGCACTATTTTGGTTAATTCTCATATCTAAAAATTTCATTTTTTTCCCATAGATTTCCGACTCTGATACAATTTTTCATACAACTAATAATTATACAAAACCTCATTTAAAATACAGTTTGTATTAAATTTATCAACTTACACAATTTTCATTAATTTTCATACAAGTACTAATTTTATTAACTCACATAAGTTCCAGATTTTCATATAATAGTCTTGTTAACTCATACAAGTAATAATTATTCATACAAGTATTAAATAAATAATTG
>NW_016158885.1:94767-97814 GCF_001687245.7 Rhagoletis zephyria | reverse complement strand
ACATTATTAACACACTTTTCTAGGGGTGGAGCATCTATATATGTATATGTGACCTGGTCTACGGAAAGGGGGCTTATTTGTAAAAAAATAAATTTTCACTTTTTGGTTGATTCGGATGGAAGACGAGATGCTTTTTCACGTGGTGAAAAGAAGAAAATCCTAACTTGCTTAGAAGTGTACTAAAAATGTAGAGAAAGAAGAGTAAAAATACGACAAAATATAATTTATTGGTAATGAACAAAATACATTGAATTTTAAGCTATAAAGACATGATTATACACTAGAAAAACGTATTATGGGCCAAAAATAGTAATGCGCGGAGAACAATTAACGAGATAATGAGAAACTGACGAAACGAGTTGCTTACTTTTAACAGCTTTTTCACAGAAAACTAGTTTTCTCACGTAAGCTCCCTTTTCGTAGACCAGGTCACATGTACATATGTATGTATGTACGTTTGCATATAGATGTATGTATGAGAATACGTATGTATATATGTATACCAATGCACTTTACCAATTTTCGACATATAAACAACCTTGTCTCGGATTTCTTGGATTTCCATCAGCGGAACACCCTGTGATCGGTTCCGGTTCCGGACTCAGATTTGTCACCAGCGACATCTTGCGGCTTTTATCTGGGTTCTGAACTTGGATTACGATCGGCGACATCTTTTGGCGGAGCAGCAAAGCTTGCGGCAGAGCACCAGCAAACCGTATGGCGGTTCTGGACCGGTGCCAGCAGCAAACCATATGCCGATTCTGGCTGCCAGCGCGGCTGGCACTGGTCCAGAATCGGCATAAACATACTACTTACACATTATATATTTTAGAAAAATATTTACAATAAAAAGGCTTTATACATTTAGCAAGGCAAAAGGTTTTGCCGGCAGTACAATTATTTTCAAGAACCAGAGCAGCAGCGATACGCTGGAGCCATGGTCCTTCGGTGTCATTCGAACGAGCCGGCACCGAATCAATTTTCATAATAAATCAATGCTTTGGCGGCCCAAAAGCTCATTTTCCCGATTCCGTGTGATTATTAAAGAAACTTGCGTATGTGCAGTGCATATTCAGTGCTTAAGAACAACAAAACAATGGGGCATATTCTGGTTTTCGTACGAATCGAAAATCATCAAAAATCCTATCATTTACTACACAAAAATTTCAAATTTTCGATTCGTACGAAAACAAGAATACGCCTCAATATTTCCAATTACTTACAAAAAACTCAAAATAAAAGTGAGAGAAAAAAACTCCAAAAATCTATACTGGAAATATATTTGGTGCATCTAAATTAGTAAAATAAATTTACAAAAAAAATATAAACAAAGTTCCCCGCCAAAAAACAACAACAAGAATAAAACAAATCTAATCGACAAATAGCTGGACCCTTAGCTGTCCGAATTTCGATACGATGATACCATATCGATACTTTTGGCATTCGATACCGATATTTTCTACTCGATAGTTTTAAAATGATACTTTCTGTAATCGAGTACCAGAACCCTAACTCGCATTACAAGGATAAAGGTAAAATTAGTGGTGACATACCATAACGCAATAGCCATAACCATTGCCATAACCGCAACCTCATTAAGTATCATCGATTATAGGTACCATAACCATAAACAGCTGATTTTCGTAGGCTACAATGTCGGTGTTGTTAGACGCGGAACAAGATGCAGAAAATGTGTTATGTCGTATGATACTTGCCCAGAACTTCTTTCAATATCGCTAAATTAACACTAATTACAATAAACTTGTGCTTTCCTAATAATATAAATTTCTTTTGCCCTAATTATGAAATTTTGTTAAAAAAAGGTTATTCTATGAAAAAATACGAAATTGTTTTTTTTTGTTTTCTAGTATTTTTGAATTAAAAATAAAATAACGCATATAAATTATGGACATCAGCAGAAAGATGAATTAATTGTCTTTATTTTGGCATCGTTAGTTTTTAAATCGGTTATGTAGTTCATAAGATATTAATATTTAAAAAAATCAAAAAATTTTAATTAAATTTTTTTATATTTTTGCGCCAAACAATTTTGGTACAGTTGAAAATAGCGTAAGAAGTACGTTTGTATGTATGTATGCACATATGCAAATCTGCCGTTCAACATTATTTCCACATATAACGCATTTTTATAAATATGTAAGTTATATGTAATAACATAACTTTGACCTGCTCCAGTATATAAGCTTTGAAACAATCATCCCGCGTTCTTAGTTTATATTGAAACAAAGTTCTGATATTTATATACATATTCTTCTGCTATCCCAGCATAATTGAGCTCAATAACGATCAACTGCACTCTCTATGCAATTGCTAATTTCAATCCCACATTAATATGCATTACTTTCTCATCGCATAACAACAAAATAACCTCCCAAAATCCTATCTTCACATAATGGGTCGTATTAATAAAAAATGGCTTTGCTCAAATTTGGAGCAATTGCTAAGATTTTGAGTATTTGCTCAGTTTCATATGATAGAAAACTTATTTGAGCATTTGCTGTGTTCGAAAGCTAGTATATGCTCAGATTCCTATGAATAAAAGGTATAAATGTAAGTATTTGCTGGGAGAATTCTGAGTCTGCTATCTAGCTGACTCAAAGTATTTAGTTCATATTTTTTACACAAAAATCAACAGGATTTCCGAGCTAACCACTCTTAAAAATTTTTGAATTAAAAATGGATTTACAAATAATACCTTTACTACCGCTCGTGGTCGAAAACGAAACTCGAGAAAGAAAACAGTACAAACAAAGAACAATTGGAAGCGACAGAAATTTTAAGCAGTTATACCGTTTTACACGTCCGCTTGTTTTGTGCTTCATAATGTTGCGAAATTTTTGAAAGACCCAGATTGCGAGCCGTTGAGAGAAATTGAAAACGATGAAGAGTTGAGAGTGCCCGAAATGAATGCGTCTACTATAGCTGCCATGTAAAGGAGCGCAAATTCGGTGTTGGATTTGTGGTGGGAGAGAGACTCCGTCGCCGAGTACTGTCGTTCACCCCGGTGGACGAGCGTCTAGCCACAA
>NW_016158885.1:51114-94742 GCF_001687245.7 Rhagoletis zephyria | reverse complement strand
TTCATTTTGTCCACGTTGTGAAAACGAATTGAAATATTATCAAGAAAAAGATAATCGACTAAATGGATCAAACCAACGAAAATAATATTTTCAATGGCGCAGAAGTGGAATATCTCGACGGTAACTCGCTTCGTGGTATTTTGGAATTTATATTTAATATTTATATAATACATATTTTGTACCATGCATATGAAGAATGGAGCGGTAATGATGATTTGGATATTGCATCTGGATCAAGTGAATTAAAAATAACTTGGCGGGCAAGTTCTGCAAATGAAGAAAAATTTGTTCAAGCTCTAGCGTCAGTTGGCAGAGCTTTACTTGAGAAATCGCAAGCACCAGCAGTAAAGAAAAAGAAAAAAATTGCGGCAGAAAAAATGTGTGAGCTTCTGCTAACTGAATCGGCGGAAATTTATACGCCCAGCCAAATTGTAAAAAAGTTGCCAACTTGAAGCAACGACTTAAAGCGAAAACAGATTTAAAAAGAACAGGAAATCTGCCGGTGCATTTAAAAAAATTTGAGAAACTGTTCATGGATTAACTAAATGCTGAAGACAATCTGAGCATTACACCACTAAAATGCAAGAGACACGTATTAGTGATTTTATTACATTATTTTTTTTTTAATAAACATATCTACTTATATACATATACGTATCATTAGTATAGTATGGAAAGGGCGTAACACACATCGTCGCTGAAATGCAAAAAGCCGTAACTAACTAAAAATCCAAAATTCACTTGTTGATTGATTATGATGCATTTCGTCGAATTATAAGTCCCCACATCGTTTTATGCAATAAAAATTTTCAACGACGATGTGAGTTACGCCCTTTCCAAACTATACTAACGATATGTAATGCAATTACAGGTGGATTCGAATTAGGTGTTAATCAATCCAGAAACTCAAGGAAGCCAGAGGATACACCTACTGATTTAGACGTCATGATTATAGCAGATTCAGTGCCTGTTTCCTCGGATTCAACGATGGCGTCTACGAAGAAAAAACGTTCCTTCTCTGAAACAAAATCGGTATACAAATGTTCAATTCATTTCAGCTTGCTATTTTTTATCCACACATGGCCTTTACTTAGCAAAATATTTAAATAGACACATTTTGATAACAATGCATTGCAAAATTCAGTTCTTAAAAATCAACTGGAACTTATAGATATGCAGAAGAGCTTGTTTACTGCACAAGAGCAGCGCCAACAAGAGGTACATGCTGAGGAAATGAAGTTGTTTGCTTTGAAGAAAAAAGTATTGGAAGCGAAATTGTTAGCGCTTGAAAAAATATAAGAACCCTTATAAACAAAACTTATTAAATTTCAATTTTTAACTTCATATATTAGTTTCATATTGTATTATGGTTTTTCGTTTCTAATAAGAGAAGCTAAATCCTCAAGTAAAAAATGTTTGTATTAATGTAGGTTTGGTAAATACTCAAGTAAAAAATACTTACGTGTTTTGGAGCTGTTAGAGTACAACTCCACAACAAGCTTTTCAGGTGCTTCTTAGGAGCTGCTAGATACTAAAGAACAAAAAATGAAAGTACCTCAACTTACTTTACCACAACTCACTTCTCCTCACCTCAAATCAACTCACCACACCTGTTCCTACCACACCTAAATTCACCACACCTTAATTCACCACAACTGAACTCATCATACCCGTTCTCACTATACCTCACCTAAACTCACCACACCTCAACTCACCTTACCTCTATTTGAGAACTATTTCGTGATTTTAAAGATTTTCGGGATTCTCGGAACTAAATCAGGATTCTCAAGACTATCTCGGGATTTCCGGGACTATTTCGTCATTTTCGGGACTATTTTGGACCGATATATCTGTGGTCATAAGCAATAACCGCCTAAGTTGAAAACCCTGAATTCGAGAAAAAACGTTTTAAACATTTGGATTATAATGTTAGCCTTATGGGGAAACCAAAATATTTGTGGCTATGACTTTTTAAGTAGCTTAGCTGGCGGAATGGGGATTTCACATACAGGTAGAAAAGTAGTTGCAGAATACGATAGTATATATAACTCCATTCTTTCTTAAGTCGACTTAGGCGGTTATTGCTTGTGACCACAGATATATTTATCGATGTTGATGTCGATATATTTATAGATAAATTTATCGAGTTTGCAATCGTTATAATTATCGATATAATGATAGATATTTTTAATCGATATTTTTAATTGATATATTTAGTCTCGAAAAAACCGAATCCTAAAAATCTCGAAGCAGTCTCGAAATAGAAAATTCTAGAAATTTCCAGGTAGTCTCGGAAATCTCGAAATAGTCCCGATAAATCCCGAAAAAGTCCAAAAAATCTCGAAATGGTCACGAAAATACCGAAATAGTCTCCAAAATCTCGATATATTCTCGAAAATCCCGAAAAGCTTTATTTTTACACTGAGTAAATAGCAAGTATTTTGTATTTAATCAAGCCATAAGTCCAAAGTTTTGTCAAAAAATTGTTATCTCTTGCAAAATATTAAAAACAGCTCTTTCCTTTTATGCAATAAAAGATAATTTTATTAACCACAACCTACAAATTGTTTTAATTGGGTCTACCTTGTAAATAGTTAGCAATACCCCTTCTCCTTTTTTGTCCGCGTCTATAGTCAGAATTATTGGTTGTCGCAAGGCCCCAGACATTGTTTGCCTTGCCCCGTCCAACGCATTTCTTGGATGGCGGTGATGTCAGATTTTGTCCTTACGAGGACATCAACCAGCCGGGCAGAGGCACCTTCCCCATTAAGGGTCCGGACATTCCAGGTGCATGCCCTCAAATCGTAGTCCTTTAAACGTTTGCCGTGGTCGTCATCATAAGGGGGGTCTCATCCGAGGCTTTGCCTTGCTTCTTCACTGGAAGTGGTTTTTACGTGGCGGGTCCCAAGCCCAGCGCACAACCCATTGCGGGGACGGGGGTGGTTTCGCAACCAAATACACGTTTATATAGCGAGCCGCTTGTTCCAAGCAGACACCCGCTTGCAGCCGCACCTACTGGTGAACAGTCGCTGCAGACTTCAGTGAGCCCTTAAACCGAATAAGTCAGAGTGGCCCCACCGAAGCTCCCTTTCTTTCTGCCGTGGCCCAAGGCTCCACTCGGATTGGTTACCGCATCTCGCACATGGGTTGCTCACGTTGCCCAGAGTGCGCGAGCGAGGATGCAAGAGTCGGGATTGAGTATAGCCATGCAACTGTAACTGCATACCCAGCGCAACGACTATACCCCATTGCACTCCATTGTTCGTATTGCATATTGGCAATAATAAGGGTTTACGTTTGTACTTAGGAATCAGATATATTTACATGTTTACGGCCGCCGTTATACGAACTCCGCCGTAAAATATTCGTGTAAAAAAGGTTGCTGAAATATTTGGAGATATATATTTTTTATTTTGAGCAAATAACTATTACTCATTGTCCCGAAACCTACCAAAATCCAATCAAGCCTACGAACCTACCAACTGGGAAAAAACCTACCAGTTTTGGTAGGAAAAGCCCATGTGTGGCAACACTGCTTACTACACCAAATTTGCAAGCGTACAAATAGAATCAGGTATATTTTTCATGTTCACGGCCGCCGTTTTACGAACTCCGCAGTAAAATATTCGTGTAAAAAAGGTTGCTGAAATATTTGGAAATTTATTTTTTTTTTTTTTAGCAAATAACTATTACTCATTGTCCCGAAACCTACCAAAATCCAATCAAGCCTACGAACCTACCAACTGGGAAAAAACCTACCAGTTTTGGTAGGAAAAGCCCATGTGTGGCAACACTGCTTACTACACCAAATTTGCAAGCGTACAAATAGAATCAGGTATATTTTTCATGTTCACGGCCGCCGTTTTACGAACTCCGCAGTAAAATATTCGTGTAAAAAAGGTTGCTGAAATATTTGGAAATTTATTTTTTTTTTTTTAGCAAATAACTATTACTCATTGTCCCGAAACCTACCAAAATCCAATCAAGCCTACCAACCTACCAAATGGGAAAAAACCTACCAGTTTTGGTAGGAAAAGCGCATGTGTGGCAACACTGCTTACTACACCAAATTTGCAAGCGTACAAATAGACATACGCGTATACTCAACAGCTCAGCAGTGTGCTCAAAAAACTATCGGACAAATTATGTACCAAATACGCGAAAAAAACCTATCTTACTAATATTATAAATGTGAAAGTTTGTATGTTTGGATGTTTGGGAAATCATCACGCGGAAACGACAGAACGGATTTGCATCAAATTTTGTATGCAAGTAGCTTATGGGCCAGATTGGTTAATAGGCTATTTTTTTTAAGAGTTGCCACCTGTTAAAAAGTTTAATTTATTTAATGTGCGGGAACGACTGAATGGACTTTCATGAAAATTTGCACACAGATAGCTTATGACTTAGGTTGGAAAATAGGCTAATTTTCTTAAGAGTTGCCACCTGTTAAAAAGTTTAATTTATTTAATGTGCGGGAACGACTGAATGGACTTTCATGAAAATTTGCACACAGATAGCTTATGACTTAGGTTGGAAAATAGGCTAATTTTCTTAAGAGTTGCCACCTGTTAAAAAAGTTTAATTAAATTAATACGCGCAAAGGACTGAATAGATTTGCATGAAATTTTGCAAGCAGATACCTAGCTTATGATCTACAGTGTAAAATAAGCTAATTTTTTGGAAGAGTTGCCACCTGTTAAAAAAGTTTACTTTATTTAATATGCGGGAACGCCTAATGGATTTGCATGAAAATTTTCACACAGATAGCTTATGACTTAGATTGAAAAATGGGCTACTTTTCTTAAGAGTTGCCACCTGTTAAAAAAGTTTTATTAAATTAATACGCGGAAACAACTGAACGGATTTGCATGAAATTTTGCACACAGATAGCTTATGACCTAGGTTGGAAAGTACTATTTTTTAAGAGTTGCCACCTGTTAGAAATGTTTAATTTAATTAATAAGCGGAATGGAGTGAATTGATTTGCATGGAAGTTTTCACACAGATAGCTTATGACCTAGATTGGGAAATAGGCTACTTCTTTTAAGAGTTGCCACCTGCTAAAAAAGTTTAATTAGATTAATACGCGGAGAAGTCTGAACGGATTTGCATGAAATTGTGCAAGCAGATAGCTTATAAAGAGTTGCCACGTGTTAAAAAAGTTTAATTAAATTAATACGCGGAAACGACTGAACAGATTTGCATGAAATTTCGCACAGAGAAAGCTTATGACCTATGTTGGAAAATAGGCTACTATTTTAAGAGTTGTCACTTATTAGAAAAGTTTAATTAAATTAATACGCGGAAATGACTGAACTGATTTGCATGAAAGTTTGCACACAGATAGCTTATGGCCTAGATTAGGAAATAGGCTACTTTTTTAAGAATTTCCACCTGTTTGAAAATTAAATTTTGCTCACAGATGGTTTATGACCTGGATTGAAAAATATGCTACTTCGTTAACCAGTTTCCCGATCAGAACGAAATTTGGTACACTTACTACGGATTTCGGAAGGAGGGTCTTAGACTAAAAGTAAGTCCGATAACTCAAGGCCCCTCCCATACAAATTGAAATTTTCATATTACATACATATCTCTGGAAGTATTTTCGGGAGAGAACTGGAACTTGGTATAGTGATATTTATGTGAAATCAATGTTGGCAATAATCGATTAATGTTTTAATCAATTAGTTAATTCGATTAAATTCAATCTGGTTACAGTTAATCATGATTAATTTTAATCTGACTAAACAGATAATCGTAACCGCGATCAAAAAAATTAAATTTTAATCATTAACTCTTAATTTGATAAAGTATATTTGGTGATTAACTAATTTATGCTGTAATTTTCCTGTGCACACAAAGCAAGTTAATCCGATATGGCTAAGTCGGGTTTCCTCATCAATTTGGTGGAGCAATTTGGTGTGCATTTTCATTAAGATCTATACCAACAAACGTTTTACAAACTAGATTTGTAAAAGTTCCCAGTTTATGTATTACTAATAACAATAATTATAATTTTTTTTATATCCTGTGCTTTTTATAAGCGTAAGGCACATAATAATTATTATAACGGGTGTTTGGTTTAAAATTCGGACAAACTAAATAACTTAATCAGATTATATTTTTAATTGGATTAACGATTAATGTTTAAAATTAATTAATCGTAATCGCACCCAGCGATTAACGATTAAAAAATTTGTATCATTAATCGTACAGTCGATTAAGACTAATTAATTTTAATCGTCAAGCGCGATTAACATTTTAATCCCTAATTTTTAATCGTTACTCACATTAACATTTTGCCAACACCGTGTGAAATTATATTCATATTCACGGAGAAAAATGGACGTTTGTGGAAAAGAGGCGTAGCACCTCCCATACTGAAGTACTTAAGCTTGGTATGGAAATACGTATGTATGTATGTATGTGAAACTAATACCATACTCATGGAGAAAAATTAGAGTTATTGGAAAATGTGGTGTGGCAACTCCCATGCAAATAGACTTTTCTATGCTGCATATCTCTGGAGGTGTTTATTGCAGAGAACTGGAACTTGGCACCGAGATGTGTATACAAAATTAATTCCATGCTCATGGGAAAAAATTTGGGTTATTCGAGAAGGGGACATGGTACCTCCCGTACAAATTTACTGTTTTATACTGCATATCTCTAGAGTTGTTCATGGTAGAGTACTGGGACTTGGTACTGAGGTATGTAAATTCAATTCTAAATTCATGGAAGAAGATTAGGGTTATATGAAAAAGGGGCGTGGCACTTCCTGTACAAATTGACTTTTTCTTGCCACATATCCCTGGAAGTGTTTGTGGAAGAATACTGGAACTTGGTACGGAGTTGTGTATACAAAATGTATCAATTGCTCATGGAAAAATGTGAGTTATGAAAAAAGAAGGCTTGTCGCCTCCCATACATACTAAAAACTTCTTAATACATATCTCTGGAAGGAAAGAAAATCTCTGGAAGTATTTTAAATTTGTTATGGAGATTTATTCTATAAGTGCCGTACTGACAGAAAAAAAATCATTTAATGCAAAAGGGAGAGAAGGGTTCGGCCTTATAATCTAAAGCTTTCTTGAGGCATTTGCTACAGTAATGAGAAGTGGTATTTTATCAAGGCCAGGTTACAAAATTTGAGTTGGAAATATTAGAACCCGCCTTGGCACCTCCAAGAAGGTTACACGTTCACGCGACGTATAACTGGAACCATTTTGAAGTAAACTTATAGGGATTGATATCTTTCGTATGCCTAGCCCGCAGATGAGATTTCATAATTTCATTGTTTTAAACGGATTAAATACCTTAACTCGCTTAAAAAATAACGAGCTATAACGAAATGTGCACAGAAATAAAATATAAAATCATTAAATTATTTTACATATTTGCATAAAAACGTGGGGTGAAACCCGCGGGAATAAGCTAGTAAAATATAAAATCATTAAATTATTTTACATATTTGTATAAAACGTGGGGTGAAACCCGCTGGTATAAGCTAGTAACATTATAGATCAATATTTATTATTAAAAATTAAATGAAAAGGCTTCGCAATTAAAAAAAAAAATTATTTCTAACAAAAGAAAGCCGTAATAAGTATTATATACCCTCAAAAAACATAAATAAGTAAAAATTAAACTTTGCATTGTAAAATTTTGTTTAGTTTATTGAACAGCAGATATTTAGTAACCCCCATTGGAAGGTATAACTCCCACTCTGTGACTCAAAAATAAGAGTTAATATAAAAAAACTGTTCACTTTTGACCCTATAAAATGGACAACAAATTAAAAGATACTCTCCACTGTACAGATTATTTTTACAGGGACTTTATTTTTGAGAACAATAGATTGAAAAATATTTGCTCTAACTGGTCACTCTCTCCTGTTGTGAATCTCACTGAATCTCGCATAAAAGTCAAAATCGATCTACTTGACAAAAATTGGGATAGTCTCGTATCCTCCTTTCGCGCAGTTTTCATCTCAAGTGACTATACAGAAGTCAGCTCTGTAGAGAAAATATATAGCGAATGCACTGATAGCCACGATAACTGCAAAGCTGAAATGCTAGAAGCGTTGGAACTTATGAGGGCTAATCCCACCACTCAGCGAAGTCACAACTCTACCCAGAACGTAACAAACCCTTCATACACCCATGAAGTGTCCAGGGTGCCTCCGATCACAATTCCGTTTAACTCCAAACATAGTGAACAGAGGCATAAATTTCAGCCCACTGCACAGATGTCGATCCCCAAAGACATCACTCAATACCCAATACCCCTCACCATATCAAACATTATTGAGTTCTCCAAACATTCCACCCCACGAGTGTCCGCCTCCAAGGACAAAACAAATAAATCGCTCTCTTCATGGTCTACTCTCTCTCTGCTCGAACACTCTTAATGGAAGAGCGAAAACATCATCTCTGACCACTCAGGAAAATGAATCTCCCAATTATTCCTTGAAATCACCCATCAGGCAATTGCATCCAGCCCCAATCGATGAACAGTTCGGCCCGGCAGGGTGGCAACCGCCAATGGATAAACACTCCAATGCCAGCTCCTCTCAGAAACCCTTTCGCCGAACATCGATAACAAAGGACAAACAAATTTCGCACTCACCTCTAGGAAAAGCAGGCTCAGTACGAGAAACCAGCATGCTCACTCGTGCCATACTCAAAAATAAATTACCGTGTCAAAGCCACCGAGAAAGAACCAACCCCATTCCAGCTCACACTCTACAAGCTTCAATCGCCCGAACAAATTTCTTTATAAAGAAACAGCTCAAAATAAAGAACATCCCATACATCAATCGTCGATCTCAGAGAATTTCCAAAAGCAACCCCACTATTATGATCAGAAAACATCAGTCGTTGGAATAAGTATAGTTTTCTTACCGTACTCTTACACTGAGAAAAGAGTTTAGTTAGGTCAACTAAATATGTTTTTCTCAACTCATGATTTGGTTATTATTACTATTGGACCCAGCAAAAGAAAAAACCAGACCGCTCGAATGTTCAAGTACAACTAACTTTATTTAAATAGAACTATGATACCTACATACATACAATTCATATGGAAAGAGAGAAAACTTGAGCATAACTGTTGCTGGTACAATACAGTGGGATAGGTAATTCAATGTGTAGATAAAAATATTCAACACTCCCACTTTTATCAAACATTTTTTTTGTTAATTCATTTAATCCACTTTTTTAATTCATTATTATCAACTTCAAAGTTATTGAAAATTAGAATTAGGTTAAGAAATTTAGTTCCTATTGGAATCAACTACAAGCATTAAATTTCTAAATTGAATAAATGTTTCTTTGTTCAGTGGCTTCGTGAATATATCCGCAAACTGCATACTTGAAGGAACATAGATAAGATCAAACACTTTTTGTTCATATTTCTCTCGAATAAATTTAAATTTTACATCTATGTGCTTTGTGCGTTGGTGAAACTCAGGATTTTTCACTAGCTGTATGGCTCCTTGGTTGTCCATGTTCAAAGTAATATTTAGCTTACGATTAGGGAGCGCTTTACCATATTTATATGAGCAGACAATGGTTTATCCAGATAACGGCTTACATAGCTGACTGCGTATGCGATGTCTGGTCGCGTAGCTAACATGAGATAAATCAGGCTACCAACTGATTGCCTGAAGGGGTATTTATCTATACATGATTCACCAACAGATGAGATCCCAGTCGCTGCCACATCACAAGGTGTGCTCACCGGCAATGCTTCAGTCATATTGAAAGCCTTAAGGAGCTTTTCCACATAACACAGTTGATTCACGTGAATACTTTTATCGCTCCTACGCCGAATTTCCAATCCCAAGAAGTGTCTTGCCTCGAAAACCTTGATATCGAAATTCAGCTTCAAAAACAGCAACAGCTTGTCAATATCTTTCTGATCTCTCGCGGCTACTAATCCATCATCGATATATGTGGCCAACAGCAACCTCTTTCCAGCTTTTTTATTGACAAAAACGCAATGATCTGCTCCACTTGCTTGCAGATCAAACTCGGTTAAGAGTTTAGAAAAGTCTGATTCCAGCAACGGGATGCTTGCTTTAAGCCGTATAGACTCTTTAATAACCTGCAAACCTTGGACGAGTTGTCAGAGTATCCCTCAGGCTGCTTGACGTATATGCTCTCTTTGATCGTTCCATTAAAGAAAGCTGTTTTAACGTCAAATTGCTTAATTTCTAGATTCTCTGATGCTGCAATGCTCAAAATAGCTCTTATGGATGTAAACTTTGCAGTTGGACTAAATATCTCCACATAATCAATGCCATATTGTTGACTAAAACCGCGCGCAACCAATCCCGCTTTGTATCGCCACCTTCGTTTTCAGTTGCTCCTTTAAGCTGATATACCCACTTCGTAGAAACTGCATTGCAACCCTTCGGAAGATCAACTAAACGCCAAGTGTTATTCTTTCTCAGTGACTCCATCTCATCGTCCATAGCTCTTCTCCACATTGCGGCTTGCTCACAGGTTGTTGCTTCCAAGTAGTTAAGAGGAACACCACACCTCATGACATACGCATGACCTTCAACCACTGCTACATTCAACGACGTTTGTTGCCTCTTACTTTCCTCAGCTTCGGCATTCACCGACGTAGATGACTGTGTGTTTTTATTTCTACTACGAAGTCTGCTGCTAATAAAACTTCCATTTGTTGTCTGTGCATCTTGCTTCGCAGGCACCGCGTCACATACATCCACTTGAAGATGTTCTGCCTCTTCCAGTAAAACCTCGTAGTCAGTGATATCAGTAGAAATATCTGCTATCACTTCCTATATAATTTGCGTTGTCACGTCACCACTAGCATTTGGACTAGCTGGTAGCACTTGCGTTGATGAGTCTGCGAGAATCATGGCATATGGGTCATCTGATGTTTTAGCGATATCATCATCTTTCTCACTGAAAATTACATCCCTGGAAATTTCTACTTTTCTTTTTTCATTTATATAAACCCGCCACCCCTTAACTCCCTCAACGTAGCCGACGAATATTCCCTTTTGAGATTTATTATCCCATTTAAGCCTCTTTTGCTTTGGAATGTAAAGGTAAGTGGTGGAACCAATAATTTGCAACATGTCAAAACTAGCCTTTTTCCCCAACCACAATTCAAATGGCGTTTCTCCTTTTTGCGGACTAAAGCTTGTCCTGTTGAGAATATAAACAACTGTGTTCACTGCCTCTGCCCAGTATTTCACATCTAGTTTTTTGGCGTGCAACATAGTCCTAGCTAATTCGACTATAGTTCTCATATCCCTCTCAGCGGAACCGTTTTGCTCTGGATTGTAGGGAACGGTTTTCTGATGAGCAATGCCATTTTTCTGGAGCAGCTCTTCGACTTGTTTATTCACAAATTGCAGCCCATTATCTGAGCGAATAGTTTTAACCTTTCGGTATGGTGCAATCTGAACACTTTGAATATACTTTTTCAACAAGCCACATACTTCACTCTTTTCTTTCATGAAAAACACGGTTCTGTAATGGGAATAATCATCTTTCATCAAGATAAAATATTTAGCTCCGCCGATTTATGCTTTTTGCATGGGACCACACACATCTGTGTGAACAAGATCTGCTACATCTGATGTCTTACTTTGGCTAGTTTGAAAGGATGATCGATGATGCTTCCCGAATATGCAGGCTTCACAAAAAAAGTTTTCGATGTCAATAAACGGAATGCCATTTCGCCGTAAAAACTGTTTGCAGTGCGCTATATTTTGATGAGCCATTCTACAATGCCATTCGGTAATCGGCAATACTTTTGTTGTTGTAGAGTAGGCAAAATTTCTCGGCGATATGGGTAAAATTACTTTTATTAAAAGCTTGAAAAGTTTCTCTTGGCGAACTCCCACTAGCACGGTACTGTCATTCTTTAAAAATTCTCATCGTCTAAAATCTGATTTCATTTGCAAGCCTTTATCAAGAGCACTGCTTGCCGAGAAAAAATTCAACTGCAGTTTCGGTACAAAGAGTACATCAGGCAAATGATTTTCCTCCCAATTATCGTTGTTGTACGTAGAAATGTTAATAGCACCATGGCCGTACGCGCATATCGTGTCTCCATTCCCCAGTCGTATTGTCATAGGAACTGTAAATTTTTCATACGTGGTGAACCACTCTTGCTTGTTCGCCATGTGATCACTTGCGCCCGAGTCGACGAACCATTCCTGCTCCTTACCAATACTACTAGCCACCTCTGCCTCACATAAAAAGGCACTACCTCTCTTCTCATTTCTCTTCTCTTCATTCGTTGAGTCTCGACCTTCATTTAACTTTAAAGGGCAATCGCGTTTCCAGTGGCCAGGTTTTTTGCATACGAAACATCTTCCTAGCTTTCGATTTTTCTTGTACCGCATGTTGGAAGAAATATTCTTTTTAGCAACAAATGCATCTGCAGTGGCTGCACCCTGGCTAGAAATCGTAATTCTTGCTTCTTCGATGACAAGTCTGGTTGTTAAATTCTTCAACGTTTGTTGTCTTGCATCAGTTGACTCCCAAGCACTGTATAAGTGTGCAAAACTGGGGGGTAGAGTCATAAGAATTTTCGTTATTACCATTGACGTCCAAACCTTTTCACCAGCATCACTCAATTGAGTAACCAAGGACTCTAGCTTAGAAATGTGCATAGCAATATCGTCTTTGGGATCCTTTTGAAAACTATAAAATTTTTGTTGCAACATATGAATATTGGCGCTTGATATGAACGCGTACACGCTTTCCAATTTTTTCCACATATCACGTGCAGTTTTACAGTTGAAAATATGCATCATTGGTTGCTGGCCAAGAGTCGTTACAATTATTTTCTGAGCTTTACTATCACCTCGAATAAATTCTTCCCTCTGCATTCTCTGTGTCAGCAAATTAACACTACCAGGGCCGCTAGCATCCCTTCCAGCTGCACCTCCAGCAGCTCCTCCCGCAACATCAGCCTTCGATTCCTGTGAAGTCCCAGCAGCAACCAATACACGTGAAGTGTCAGTAGCATCTTCTTGAATATACTTTAGCAGTTCTCCAGCATTCAAGAGCACCTTAATTTGAAACCGCCACATATTCCACTGATCGGCATTCTGCAGTTTTTCTACTTTAGTATATTCTCCGTCCGTATTGCGCCCGAAAAATTAATTGCCAAAAATTTCGATTAAAACAAATTATTACTGATTACGCCAGACTTGCTTCTCTTTTTTTTCGAGACTGTACTTATAGCGAGTCTGAGCCCATAACCTATTGGACCCAACAAAAGAAAAAACCAGACCGCTCGAATGTTCAAGTACAACTAACTTTATTTAAGAAGAATAAAACTATGATACATACATACATACGTATTCATATGGAAAGAGAGAAAACTTGAGCATAACTGTTGCTGGTACAATACAGTGGGATAGGTAATTCAATGTGTAGATAAAAATATTCAACAGTTACATTATTGGGTCATAGTTATCAAATCATGTGTTGAGAGGAATATATTTGGCTGACTTTTTTCTGAGTGTATGGGAGCACAAGGACTGCTAGGCGCTTGGTAAGGCATTTCGCCCCTAAGTTGTTTACAAAAATCGCACTCGATTCCTCATCTCAACAATGGAAGCTTCATGCCACTCTGCAAGAAGTATTCGAACCTGTTTCGATCGTTTTACGCAACGCGGCTCCTACAACCTACACTCAGAAGACATTCCCATTTATATCACGTCTCCATAAATATAAATTATATTTTGCATGTTTCTCTGTGTATGATCGATGTAATTGGTATAAACGATAGCTGCCGAAAAACCAAACTACGTATCATCACCAACGGCATCACTATTTCCCACCTCGCCGAAGACGGCGCGTACGGATAGTCGCGCGCAGAACTACATACATATATGCACATGCAGCATTAGTGACGTATAGAGTTTGTAGCCGTCACTTTAAAAACGTGACGTTCCGTTCCTATTCACAAATGTTGCGCGGCCATAAATATTTCCATTTTTTACCGTCCATGATCCCATAAAACCCTAATATAAAAAAAAATATAAGACGGTCCTATACCTACAAAATGCGTCACATATATCTCTACATATGTACATATGTGGTATTTGATGGGACAACCAGACTGTTGTTCATATTCTTCATATTCATATGTATTTGACCCTGCCCATACTCTAAACTCGCCACATTGTGAAACTTAAACGCCACCCAGTTAACCTCCATAAGGATTCACCTTCACAAATGAATTCCCTCTCTCTCTCTATCACTCACTTTCTCTTTTTATCTAACGAATACTAAAATTCCTCCTTTAGTCTTCATTTCTATACTTCCAGATAGAAAGGCAAGATGTCCACACTAGAGATGGGCGCGGGATAGCGGAGCCCGCGGGACCCTCGGTACTGATTTAAAATTGGCCGGGATGGGCGGTATCGGGAAGATCTGTATAAATATGGCGGGCGGGATGGGACCCAAATCCTTTCCCGACACTCCCGATAAAACCGCAACCCCGCAAATTCATAAAATCATAATTAAAAACGATGTTTGAAATATGCACTCCTAATGTTTCATTAAGACGAAAACGAACAGCAAAGCAAAACAAAATCGGAAGATGCCAGATCTTTCATTATTATTAGAAATTAATTCGAAAGACATGCGGACCCGCGGTACAATTCTGAAAAACGTCGGGATGGGCGGGTTCGGGACTTAAAAATCGAATTTCGGGATGGGCGGGATCGGGATTAAATATTTAGTCCCGTGCCCATCTCTAGTCCACACTCGAAGAAGCAGTGGGCCCCTAAAACCGACCAGAAGCGCTGCAGCTGGTGCAGGCGGGACGCCATGTTGAAAACATGAGCTTATGTACTCGGGCTAGCATTTCCCTTCGGAAAATTTCGATTGAAGTGGCAATACTGTCAAGCAGCAACAGACAGCTCAAACGTTAACTTTATAAGCAAGGCTAAATCACTCGTCTATCAGCCGCCAAAGCAAGCGCGTTGAACAAACATACAATGATAATTATGATAACCCTTTTGATACTTTAAATCCCATTGTGAACTTTACATAGCACTTTTAAATAAACTCAGTAAATTTAATAAACCTATTGTTACCTATTGAACTTTTACAAATGAAATCGTTGTGTCTCATTTAATACCCAAAACGTAAACACCCTGGGTAAAGAAGTTTATCTACCTATGGAAACAGCAAGCCTATTCGAGCTAGTAAATCACTGGTTTGACGTACATAATTCAAAAAAGTGCACATTTAATGTGCCAGGGAAGAAGCCTTTTGGAAAGGATTTTCCAAATCAATTGCAAGTTTTGCAACGCATGTGCGAGGTCATGTCTAAACCGGTAGTGTTTAATATAAAAGCAAGTAAATCCTCACTATGTTGCAATGTGAAAGCAGTCCCTTTCCAAAGGGGAATAATAATGAGTAATGACGCTCTGAAACGACTTTACGAGTATGTAAGTGCCAGGTACGGTGTCAGTTACCTTTTGACAAATCGCCTCACACAAGATGTACTTGAGCATTTCTTCGGTGCCATTCGCAGTAAGGACGGATATAATGACCACCCCACACCGTTGAATTTTACGTACAGACTACGAAAATACATGCTGGGTTAGTTTCCTTTGAAAATACATATGCACATATCGCTCATTTACTTCAATAGTGTCATAACTCAAAAAAGCAACACTTGAGAAAAACGGCTTAAAGTTTTGAATTTACATATACTCCCATAGTAAAAATTAATAAAAATTTTGTTGTAGACAGATACTGGTAATCGATACATCTATAAAATTTGTACACAACATAGAAGAAGAGGTAGCGGTAATGTCTGTTTACTCAACTCAATATTTGTATTTTTTGGATTATGACACTATTGAAGTAAATGAGCGATATGTTCATATGTGTGTGATACACCTTGGAAATTTGGATAATGTTTTTGCATAAATCAATTCGTAGGATTTATATACAATTAAAATACATACACATATGAATTTGTGGACATTTTCTCTTCAAAGCAATAATTCATCTAATTCTCATATAATTAAATTCCAACATACAGAAAGCGCAGAATTTGTTTTGCCAAAAGTCCAAAGATATGTACTTGCTTATACGTGAATGTACATTGGCATTTACATTTATCCTGGAATGTATATTTAAGGGAATTTTAAATAAACTTGTTTTATGCTAGCACGAAACACGGGGAAATTAAGTAACATGGGGAAATGTCGAAGAGGATGAAACAGAATGGCTACACGTGCACACATCTCGTATATTTGCTAGTGTTAATGAATCGCCAAGGAATTTTTATGACGAAGCTATGGACGAAATTTTACCGAAAGAAGAAGAAGAATAGATCCAGTTTCCAACTGAGGCTGAAGGTTTAGATATAGATGAAATGCAGGAAGATGGGCTTGAATACATAGCTGGATTTATCATACGGAAATTAAGCATTACTGAATATGAAGAGGAAATCTCCCACTCATATACATGGATAGACCAAATTTCAAATGGTGGTCTGATAAAACCTAAACCAGAATTCCTTGTGGACATAAAGAAACTGGAAGTAATTTTTAATAAATTTAATGGAAAGAAAATTTCGCATTGCAAAAATTTAATAGCTGAATTATTGAAGTTAAGTTCCGATGTAAATTTAGAAGAAAGAATCAAAATTTTTTTTTTAAATGTCGAATATACTTTAGAATTAAGTATTTGAATAAAAAAAGAAATGCTCAAAAACATTGGGCTAATAAAACCAAAAAAATTGCCAAAACGGTTTTATAAATAATTGTGTTTCATTTAGTGTGTAATTTTGAGTAAATATGCATTTCCACATTTACATTAAACGAAAATACAAAAACTAAAATGAAGCCGATTTTAATGTGATTTTAAATATTTTCATATTTACAAAAACTTTCATTTCATAGATATTGAATTTTATCAAATATGGTACATGCATAACAAAGGGTTAATTTCTTTGTTTACGTTTTTTGACATTACAGTCAGGTATGAGAGAGCTCGACTGATTTGTCACTTCTACCTTGTTGAATATGCCTTGGTACATGATAAAAACATTACAAGGTAAATTCATTCTCTCAATTCGTCGGCCATAATTTTGTTCTGACGTTTGCCAACATTTTAAAATCATATAAAATTGAAAATAAAAAAATTAAATTGTTCACAATTGTTGTTGTTTGAGATTGAAAATGAGAATGTGTGTGTGAGTTTGAGTTTTGATTTTAAAATTATATTGTTGGCAAACGTCAGACTGCTTCTCAATGGTTTTACCTTGTTATGTTTTTATCATGCCTTGGTAGAAGCCAAAATGACGTTGCTCTCATTAGAACCAAACCTTTAAGCTTCAACTTGTTTTTCTTTTATTTCCAATATTTCGTTACGCTTTCAATGTCATATCGTTTTTTTTTTAAATGTTCGTTAATAACAAATTTTAATTAACATTTGAATTTTTGTAGTGCTGTGCGGTTTATACTTAATGAACGTATTTAAAATGCAACACCTTAAGCGTTGTTTTTTATGTGGTGTTAAATATAAAGCAGATACCCCTACTTTTTTTAACGTGCCTCAATGTCCTTCGCGTAAGGAGCAATGCGAAAGCAGCTGTGTTACAGAACTGCAGCGAAATGCGTTAAACATTAAAAAAAAATTTCACAAATACACCGGGAGGTACAGGATAGGCACGTTTGATGCCAAGTGCTGTTCCTATGACCCTTATGCCGAAAAGTTTCTCCAACAACACTGCAACTCATAAATCAAAAACAGATAACAACATACAAGCTAACAAATTTTAACTAAAGAAAATAAATAAATAAAAATAAACTTCAAATTTACTTAAAAACGTCAACCAGTGAAATGTAATTTTTTATTTTTCCTTACACACCATGATTCAATAGCTACAGGTTGTAGCAATCGTACAAAAACAACATTTACCGTTGGTAAGAACTCCTTGTATCATCAACATCTTCTTTATCTATTCATATTCGTATGTATATGTATACCCTGCATACCAGGATTTCATAGAATCCTGAAAGGTTTCACAATTTTTTTTTAAGAATTTTCTTTAAGAAATCGTACAGAAATTTATTTACTAGTTCTTGTCAACCGCTTCATATGTTTTTCTTTAAAGATTCCTAAAAAAATCGTAACAAATTTCCGATACTCTTAAAGATTTCGGTAGCATTTGGCCATATATATACGTATATGTGTATGTATACGCGGATATGTAAACAAAGCAAAACAGACGATAATTTGACATAAGCGTGCGCATACGAAGAAGCATAGCTTCTATCGCTATCACCTGTAATCGATGGGCCTTGCTCACACAAGCTCATTTTTATTTTTACTGTCCCAAAAACTTTGGAACGTAGTTATATTTAAAGTAAAGTCGACTCTAAAGTTAAAAGCAGCTTTTTGACATAACTTTCAATGGGATATCTGTCAAAAAACCTGCTTTTAACTTTAGAGTCGACTTTATTTTGACTATAACTATTTGACTTTTGTAGGTTTGACGTCAAATTGTTGTACCTGTTTTTATTGTACCATGGCTTTGCATGGCAAAAAATTCGTAACACTGTCATTAAAAAATTCCAAACATCAGCAGTAAGTCCTCGCTAGTTCAAACTTGCACCTCATTGAACTAGAATTTAATAGACTTCAAAATTTATTACTATAATTTTTTCTAAAGATGCTGACTAAAAAGTTAAAAACTTTGGTGAAATTTTGCAAAAGTTGCATAATTTTTGCACAACATTTGAAACTTGGTTTTATATGGTGTTTGTTAAGTCATCAGCTATATTTTCATTAAAAATAAGTTTATATTTGGGACACTGTATTTTTTCCAAAGAACGTAGCGGGGATTTTTTCATAACATTTTTGTTATGTATGTTGTCTTAAATTTTAGTGTGGAAAAAACGAATGAGAATAAAAGAGCACGAATTTTAATACGAAGCAAAACTGTCTGGGAAGACAATATCTATGATTGGTAATTCTCTAGTATAGCGTAACAACTGCTCAACAAGGTCCGGAAATGTCGGGAGGGGTACCAATTGACGCGTTTCGGTCCCCGTATTAACAATCCGGGGCGGAAGGTTAATATCGTTAACCATTTAGAAGTTATAAACAAACAACTTTTGTTAAATTTCGTTGTTTTGTATGGGCAATTACCCCGACAAAAATTCACTAAATCATCTGTTCTCACTTTTTTACCACTAGCAAAACGTCTCCCGTTATTGTTTCAAACTATATCATTTATTCACTAGTATTTTATATACTTCGCTAATAAAACAGAGTAACAAACTTTGCGCTTACCAAAATTTGTATAACCTAAAATCGCTAGTATTGCCACTTTGACGTTTCATTAACGCTGTTACCCTCAGTTTATACTACGCACTTCTTCCTTGTGCCTTGCGTTTCTAATTTCTGATAAGAATTGGTTTTTATAAAAAATATATGAAAAAATTACATTTAAACTGCAACCCCCGACCACCTAGGCTCCATATGGGTCCATAGGGACACCTTAGAAAAATGGCCAAAAATCACAATTTTTATTTGCGTCCACAGTATTTTTGCGTAGAATTCCTTTCTACCCTTACCTTAACCCTTACCAAATAGAATTCTCCTTTTGGTGCGTACCAACTGGGGCTACCGCCCCAGTGATGAAGCCTTGGGAAAGGATGAGGTAACTAGCATTCCCTTTCTGTGTGGTAAACCTGGGGCTACCACCCCAGTGATGTCTTTTATGGTTACTGGGTGTTTTATAAAAATGTCTTGTATATGTAAATGTCTTATACAAATTCACAAAATATGTATATCACAGACGCACACTCCTTGTAAGGAAAACTGAATTATTACGAAATACTAATACAGTGCCGGCCGCTGTGGTGTAGTGGTAAGCAGTGCGCGGTTCCACTCCGCAACGCCTGGGTTCAAAGCCTGGTCAAAGCAACATCGCAAAAAATATAGAGAAAAGGTTTTTTTCTTAACAGCGGTCGTCCCTCGGCAGGCAATGGCAAATCTCCGAGTGTATTTCCGCCATGAAAAACAGCTTCTCATAAAAATACAATCGCCGTTCGGAGTCGGCGTAAAACTGTAGGTCCCTCCGCTCTGTGTGACAACATTAAGGCGCACGCCACAAATCGAAGGAGAAGCTCGGCCAAACACTAACATATGTGTAAGCGCCAATCTATTATTATTATTATTAATACAGTGGCAGCACTGTAGCTACTTTGGAATCTCGCGTCTCAGTTCGGAAAGATTGTCAACTTATTTTAGTAACAAAACAAACTGTCTTAGGTTGATAAAACTATGTGTTTGTTTAATAATTAAGTTAAATTATATATTTTAATAGTGCTTAAAAAGTGAGAACAGGTGAGTTAGTGAATTTTTGTCGGGGTATTGCCCATACAAAACAACGAAATTTAACAAAAGTTGTTTGTTTATAACTTTTAAATGGTTAATAATATTAACCTTCCCTCCCCGGATTGTTAATACGGGGACCTAAACGCGTCGATTGGTACCCCTCCCGATATTTCCGGACCTTTTTTAGCAGTTGTTACTCTATACTAGAGAATTACCCTATGATTAATTGTATCCTGGTGCTAATATCCTTTGTATTTGTATTTGTATTTATTTTGATGTTTTTCCAGTACAACAATTTAACAAAATTATTTTACAGTGCCAGTCAAGATAAAATAAAATAAGTAAATCTTAGAGATTGATAGTTTAATCTTAAATTGCATATATAACTAAGTCTATGAACTAAGAATAGAATTTTTGTAATATTGAAGTAAGCAAAATTTGGGGAAATTAATAATTAATTTTGAAGAATAACAATAAAAGGGAAAAGAAAAGAAAACAGGATGAAGAAGAGGACATATTATCCAATACATTTTTCCTTTAACTTATAAATTACTTTAGTAAGAGATTAATGCAGTACATTACTTAATAGACTTAGTCTAGTGGGAAGTGAGTTCCAAGGACGTATAGAGGTGATGAAAAATTGACGTTCAGATGTTAGAGCTTGTACTAGGTTGCCGATAGGAACTTTTGTTTGACGCGGCATCTATGTATTTCAGTTAATTTTTCTTCTTCTTAACATTCAATATTTTTAGCACTATCTCAGTATGTATGTTTACTTATAAGTTGTAATAGAAATGGAAAGGGTAGTGGATCCCATTTTTTGCACTGTTCGTGGCTGTCATTTTAACAGTCTTCTATCTATCTATTAACAGAAGACTGATTGGAAGGCTTGTCAAAAGTTATCTGCTGCCGACATCAAAATCTTTCTTTTCTCACTTGGATTTCGAGCTATAAAGACACACCTTCCGAAATAAGTATATAGAATTATTTAAAGGAAACCTCTTAAAGTAATGTAAGTATAAAGAGAGCTAGATGTGCTAGGTTATCGAGTTACTATTTTATTATGTTTTTATTAAAGTGCCTTGGTTCCATCAAATCAAAGTAATCCAATACGTAGAGCTCGGGATTTTGTGTATGTATGTATATGATGTGGCAAGACAACGGAAGACACTACTGAACATCTTAGGTGCTGAACGCACGTGGTCTCGAAGCCTAGGCAAATTGGGCGGTATACTCCACAGTAACTCGAAACCGAAAGAGCTGTAATAAAATCGCAAAAAGAAAAGGGGGACTCAACCTCTGAAAAAAAATATCCGAAAAAGAGTTTAAATTTTAGTAAATACCGAAGTCAAAAACTAAGAGAAGTAAATTTTATAAGGTGACATACATATGTATGCATGTACATACATATACATATCGTCGCCTGAACAAATGATTGTTGTATGTGAAAATTGGGCCAAATTGGGTTAATAATGCAGTTATACTAAACCAGAGTTGGGCAAAATTTATTCGAATGACGAATAACAAATGAATAAATTGTTTTTCTTTTTATTCGTAAATAATAAATAATTTTGTTTATTCAAAAAAAAATTATTCGAATGACGGATAAATTATTTTATTCGTTATTCGAATAATTATTATCTTCATTAATTATTCGAATAACGAATAAAATAATAATAAAACAAGTAATTTATGTATATAGATATGTACATATATATATGTATAAAATGGTAACCGTTTTTGTTANTTTATGTATAAAATGATAACCGTTTTCGTTGTTGCGATTTAACTCAAACCCCTGGATAGATTTAAATCAAATTTTCGGAGGTTATTCCATGCGCATAAAGTCCTATTAAAGGCTACTAGAAAACTCCTTGGTGGCGATGGAGCCGAGTTATTTATAAAAGCCGTATTTATGAACTGAGTTATTTAGAAAATCTCTATTTATTGTACAATCAGGTTGCAATTCATAATGGTGCTGCAGTCGAAATCATTAGAAACTCCATATGTCTGGACTACTTTGTTTTTATGTTTATATTATACGAATTTACGATGTCTGATGTCGTCATACACCCTAAATGCGACCTTGCATCTACCTCCGCTTGATGAAATTGCTCGGGCGGCCATTGCTGCAGCAGTAAGACTCAAGGAAACCAGCTCTTGGATATTTTAAAAGTGGCGAATCAGCAAGGAAAGTTTCGACCACATCCTTCCAAGAAAGACCACTGTTGGTATATCAATGGCCAAATTTTACATCGAGGATTTTTGGCTCTCCTATAATAGAAAACGCACATCTGTGCTCTTCAGCTTCCTTATAAGGACTTTTGTTGGCCTACATGACATAAGACTAGAGGTTGACGCATCGGACCAATGTTGTAGTTGCACGATCATAGAAGAAGATTACGCACGCTTAAAAAAGATCTCACAAGTGGAGATAAGACCATCGGTAAAGCTCATGACATTGAAAGGAATTTTTTCTTGCATATAGCATCAGAGCGCTATTTTTTGGCAGAAATATGTGTGAGAAGGGTTCTGCTCTTTAGTTGTTCAACCTAAATTAAGAATTTTTACTTTACCCATATTTGGTTTTCAACGCTATTCTTGCATTGGCCAACGCAAAAAATCTTATCAGGGGCCGCGAAACCAGAGGGAATGGGCTAGTATTCTTGATAAAATAGTAAACAGAGTTCAGCTAACTCACAATCCTTGAAAATAGAAATAAAACTAAAAGGTGGCTCAATGTGTTAAAAATGAGTTTTTATTCATTATTTAAAATAACGAATAAAATAACGAATAAATTATTCGCAAGCAATTTATTCACGAATAATTTATTCGTGAATAAGTTATCTGCGAATAATTATATTACGGATAACATTTTATTCGAATAATTATCTAAATAACAATTTATTCGAATAATGCCCAACTCTGTACTAAACAAATCAAGATCTTTAAAATGGCTTTATCAGTTTTTTGATATCTCCTTTGGATTTCGAGATATTTGGTATAATTTTATCGTATGTGCAAGGTCACAAGCGGTTTAGTGTAATTTTGTCGTATAATTTAAAAGTTTCGCACATACGACATTTTTTCATATAAATTGAGTGTTTAGAAGGCTCAGCAAAAAATTGTTGTATGTGAGAGGTCAGCTAACACATACGACAAAATTTGAATCGGGTACAGTAAAGATATGTCGTATGTATTATTGAAAAAGCATTCAGCGTAATAATTTCAGTGTCATTCGCGATGTCGAAGCGCGCGGACGAGTCCCCGGCACCTGATGTCCCGCAAGAAATATACGAGTGAGTATTTAATTTGAAATCAAATGTGCAACTAACCACAAAATTTTTATGACTTAGGATGCAAGAAGAAATTCTTGGATCTTGCAGCGGAACTGATTTTCTTCAGATGATCTACAAAAGGATCCGACTTATGTTCCAGAAAATAAATCTGCGCTACAAAACTACTACGAAACCGCTTGCAACGTTTTAATTTCTTCGCCAGAAATAAATGAAAGTGTACTACGCGAATTGCCGTCGAATATTAGCAGTGCCTGTAAGTAATTTAACATTTTATTTTAAGCCCTTGTTTTTAATTTAGTTCAACTATTAATTTTTCCAATTTATATATATGTTTCAGCGTTTTCCGAATCCCCTCTGTCTCGAAAAAGGAAGCGAAATCCTGAATTGTGGAAACAAAATGTGCGAAAGAGTCTTCATGACCGTGGCTTGCCATTTGTGAACAGTAAAGGTGTGGAAAGGCCTGGAAGAGCTCTTGGTTCGGTTTGCGCTCAATCATGTTTTTATACATGTACAAAAAAAATATCTCAAGAAGAAAGACTGAATATTCATTGCTATTTTTGGAGCTTAAGCTCATCAGAAAAACAAATATTTTATGGTAATTTCGTAAAGAAAGTTCGGTTATGCGCAGAAGGGCAAACTGCAAAGGGCAGGATCAGCCAAGAAAAAAAATAGCTTTCACTTTTATTTTAAAGCGAATAACAAGACCATGCAAGTGTGCAAAAAATACTACTTCAATACTCTTTCAATTTCTGAACGAGTAATTTATTACTTTTTTGCGAAGCATTATGAAGTTGCCACTGTAGAGTCTAAGTCTAAACTTAAACATTGTGGAAAAAAACCTACAGAAGAAAGTCGAGTTATAGAGGTGAAAAATCACATTTCAAGTTTCCCTACAATCGACTCGCATTACTGCAGATCAACTACCTCGAGAAAATATTTAGAGGCCCACTTGCACTATGTATGACTAAATTCTACCTGATCCAGTTAGTGTAAATGTCTACAGAAAAGTATTTAACACAAGCTTTAATTTGTCTTTCTACGCACCAAGAAAGGATATTTGTGATAAATGTCACATTTTTAAAGTCAATGCAGGTAAACAATCTGAGCCTGAGGTACAACTGCATCAAAAACATTTGTAAGAAAAAATATTTACAAAAACGGAACGCGATGCTGATGTTCTACATATTGACAATAATTCCGCAGTCTTAATATATGATTTAGAAAATGTGTTTACTCTCCCAAAAATGTTTGCCTCTAGTTTCTATTATAAACGTAAACTGTCCGTTTACAATCTTACTGGTACCCTTATTATACCAAATCACGAAAAAATAACGTACTGTGCTTTATGGAACGAAACTTTAAGTGGACGCAGTGGAAATGATATTGCCAGCGCCTTAATAAAAATATTGAGAAAAATCGTCACTGATCATCCTAATTTGAACAGCATTACACTCTGGAGTGATTCATGTGTCCCCAAAACAGAAACCGCGTAACTGCAACAGCTTTACTTCAGTTTATCCATGATCATCCAAATATGGAAGAAGTCAAGCAAAAATTTAGTGAGCCAGGACACTCCAGCTTACAGCATGTTGACTGCGTCCATAGCGCGATTGAGAAGTATTTGCGGAATTTGGAAATTCCTAGCCAAGTTTCTCTAATACGACTGCTAAAGAACATGAAGTTTCCGAATGTAAAATTAAGCATACTACAAATGACTCAGCAAGACTTTAAATGTTATTCTATAAAGTCAGAAAGCTTGAATTTTAAAGATATTCCGTTTTTTAAATGCAAATCTTTAATGTATTCCAAATCTGATTTGTTTAAAGTAGGTGTTAAGTTATCCTTTAAATTTGTGACCTACAGTATCGTAGACTTGAGAAAATGTAAAGGTAGATTTTCTAATATTTTGAATGTGTGGAGACAAGAACTTCGACTTGCTCCAAAAAAGGAACTAGACTTAAATAAAAAGAAGGACCTACAAAGTTGTATTCCATTTTTGGAGAAAGAAGAAGACAAATGCTTTTACAGAACCATATCAAAAATGTGATCTCATATACATAAATACATACTAAGTATGTAAATAATATAGAAATACCCTATCTAAACTTTTTGCCATGTGATTGAAAACTTACCAAAACTTTCAATTTTTGTGGTTACAATTTCTTTAAAATGCTGTTTTCAATTGGGAACTATAATTAATTAAACTTAATGCAATTCAAAAACAACTACTACAGCATTTAATTAATTACAGTTCTCAATTGAAAACATCATTTTAAAGAAATTCGCAACCAAAGAATTGAAAGTTTTGGTAAGTTTTCAATCACTTTGCAAATAAACAAAAAGTTGGCATAGGGACTTTCTATATTAAGGTACTATTGTTTTTATAATACTACGTTCTTTGTTTTTTTTCTGAAGCTGAATTGAATTATTTTATTTACTAGATTTGTAAGAACTATTTTCTTATGTTTACTTTAATATATTTTGGTGTTCAAATAAAACTGAAAAATAAATTTCATATGATTTGTGTTATATTTTGCTAGTAATTTGCCGTATGTGTATGAATTGAGCTCAACCATGTTGTCAACTGTAACATACGACAAAGTGTGAGTAAATAAAATTAGCAATAAATGTTGCAGATTTTGTGTAATTTTTTTTTTGATAATAAATTCAATATTTCCTTAAGCTAGAAACAACATATAAAATTTTCAAGGAAATCTACCGTGTCGTTTTCAAGAAAACAGATTTTAAACTTCAATCGCGATTTCCCAAAAGTCGTCAAATGTAACATACGACAATCATTTGTTCAAGCGACGATATGTGTGTACGCGTTAATTCTAGAATTTGCATTTAATGCCTAGCCAGATAATGAAATCCCGGCCTAGCCAAGCTAAAAATCATCGCTGTTAACCATACATGCCATTAAATGCGCTATTGATTTCTATTTCGAGTGACGATGTACTTACGTCTATTTGTATATAGCCTTATGCGCTTCATGTCGGTTTGAGTGAATCTCACTTCATATGCACATACCTACATATGTATGACTGCCTTAATATTAGGTTCGTTCGCGTAGCTGTTAATTGTTCATGTTTAACCAAAACTTACAAGTTTTTGCGTTCGCGTACGCAAAAAACTTGCAAAGTAGGGGAAATTGAGAGAGCAAACTGACATTTCATTTTGAGGGGAAGCTGCTGGTTTCTGCTGGAAAAATTTTTGCCAACAGCAATCAAAACAGCTGGTTGGCATTTACGCAAATCACAAAATTGAATTTGATGGTTTGGAAGTTAAAAATTACAAAATGCGACTAATTAAACTTGTAAGAAATAAGTAGTTATTTGTTTAATCAATAAACTGTGTCAGTATAACACTTTGTGATAACTTTTCTTACGTTTTAAATTTTACACTTTTGAATGTAAACAAAAATTATATCAGCTGTTCGTCTAACTTGCAAGTTTCTGCAAATTTTCTGTTCGCGTACTATTTTGGATATTTCTCTCTTGTGAGCGAACAGATGACATTTCGCCGGAATTTGGCAGTTGGTTGGTTTCTGCTGGAGATTTTAAACGAACGCACCTATTAATAGCAAAATAAGTCTCCAAAAAGAAGCGGCGGACAGAGGAATTGCTGGAGAATTTTCTCCACTAAGCTCCTTTTAGTTTGACGACGATCGGCACGTGGCTATGTTGGAGCGATCGGGGAAAAAATAAAATAAATAATAATAAAATCTGAAAAGTAGAATGCATATTGATTCTAAGGAAAAAAAAAGTTTTTGTAATTATATATGTGAATAGGTATATGCAGGTGTATGAATAGCACTGCACGTGTATAGGGTAAAATATTATATGCGGAAAGCGTGAAAAAAAGTAGTAATTGGGGAAAAAAAAATTAAAATTTTTTTNAAAAAAAAAAGAAATACCAGTGAGAACGAAGAGATGGGCAAGTTTTAAATGTAACTATTTTTATGAAAGTTCCAGCACACCTGCTTGTTGGAGTCATCGGCAACATCAACATCCTTGGAGCGCTTTATAGGAATGCTGTCACCACAAATTGAACATATGTAAGTCTTACAATTTTAAATTTTCATCTATTGCTTGTTTCTTTTCTCACTGCGTTTTCATTAATGTTTATACTTACTTATATATTCATATGAAAACGTAGTTGCTGTCAAATTCGATTTCTCTTCATTTTTTTGTACATACATAAGTATATAAATAAGTACATACAAAGTAAAGTACTAGAGTAGCGTAACATTTTTTTTTCTTGAGTAAAATACCCAGCAATTGGAGTAATATTGTTTGTGCTGATTGACTGGCTAACTTTAAGTTTGACTATATTTTATTTGAATTTATTATATGAATAAAATTTGGAAATGATGAGCTTGTAATTTAACGTTTAATGGTCTGAACTCTAGGATGGTTGGGTAGAAGTAAAAGGGGGTTCAAATTTCACCAAAAGAACCTAGGATGGGCGGGCAAGGACAGACCGAAATATCTTTTCATGCGTCTGTGTATGGGGTTTTCATCGAGCGGTATCCAAATTAAATTTCACTCCTTTTTCTTATATACGTTTTTTTTTCACTTGTTAAAGTGTGCATAATAACTTATGTTTTATTTTTGTTTGAGTTGTTGGGTTGCGGTCTAAATAGCGTGTATTGTCTAGGGGTTATAAGCGAACCTACGGTGACTGAAGCTACGGGCATAGAAATCGAACCAGATGCACACGAATGCGTAGCCTCTAGATATTCGCATGGGTGTATATCATCTGAGCAGAAAGTGTTTATTGTAGATGCCTCCCATGCTGGCCCAGCAATTTCATAACAGAAAATGGCGCCCAACGTAGGGCGTCGTAGGTATGTTGTTGTAGGAATTATCTTATATACATACATAGGCCCGAGGCTCAGCTGATTGTTGTTATCGGAATTTCGATTGTGAAGGCTGTAAGTCTTATAATCATGAACGAACGAATAAAGATCACCCAGCACGGCGTGCGAGAAAAAAGTTATTTTTTTGCAGTGACGTCATTTTTTCGCCGCCATGTGAATGAAACGGAATGAAACCTGTGTGTGAATGAAAGAACCGATTAAAAAATGACGTCATCAAACATTATTTTTTTCTCAAACGTAATTACAAATACACGGTTGCCGTGCTGGGTGATCTTGTTAGTTGTTTCATGATAATCATACCAGAAACAAGACATTAAAAATATTTCCCTTAGAAAACCTTGAAAATTTCTATTCAATTTTAGTGAATCACTTCTACCTAGTAGGTTTTGTTCCCAAGAACGTACTTATATACTTCTTATTTATTTTTTTTATCAAATTTTTATTGTCGTAATCAGTTAAGATTCGGATAACTAAGTGTATGGAATTTTGATCGTACTTGGCTATATGCTAGTCTTTCTTACCAACAATTAGCGTATCGTCCTTAGTTGATTAAGTTTCAGTTGAATAGTTGCAAAGTAACATGTATTGGAATTTAGCGGTTTTTTTTATTAAAATCCCACCATATTCTGAAATTAGTTTGCATACTAGCCGCTTTTAACATTTTTTTTTGTTTCCATTAGAGGAAACTCCATTAATAGTATTTTTACACATCCATCCTAAGAAAGTAAGACCAAAAAAAAAAATAAATATATATATATATATATATAATTTAGGCTTTTCTTTTGAGAGGAAGCCCGGATTCTAGAAGTAGCAAACAACACTGCTAAGACAATAGCTAGATTTGTTTTAATATATGAACATACCTATATACTGTTAAAAACTCGATTGTTATATAAGAACTTAACACATTATTAGTACCCTTGAAGGTAATTTGGTTTCCTAAGCTACGAAAATGTCTGTTCGTCAAAGCATAGATAGTTTATCCCTATTATGTTTGATATGTCAGGAGAATATATCTGATAAGGATGACGTTTTGCGGACAGCATGTGCGCACCTGTTTCATCGCAACTGTCTGTTAAATTGGCTAAAGAGGAATACCTCATGCCCTCAATGCAGAGCGACATGTAGTAGTAAAGAGTTGACTCATAAGACTAGCGGGGTTAAAACTAGATCTCAAACAGCCTTAGCGACTGACGAAAGTGAATCTTCTACTTCGCAGGCTGCGCGTAGTAATATTAACAATCCACCAATGCAAGAAGTTCCAAATAATATGGCGAACCTAAGCAATGCTCAGTCCACACCTCAGAACCATAATGAGGAGGGGCGTATACGTAATATTGTTTCAGCAATCATATCAGCTAGACAAGCTACCATGTTTGAAAGCTTGGAAAATCGTTCTATCCAAATAGTTGATCAAAGGCTGGAAAATTCTATGTTAAATGCACTAAGTAGACTTAACATAAACCCGGCTCAGGCACAAGAAAGTGTCAATCGAAATGATACTTGCCATAATCATAATAATCGAACACAACCAATTAGTAACGCGCCAATAGGTTCAGAAAGTTTAAGTCCCAACGCACAATTTCAGAGACAGCTCGATAATATCAGATTTAGTGATATTATTCCGACTTCCCACTCGAATAAATTCGCGCACTTGATTGCAAGTTGGGATAGCAAATTTGATGCCACCCCTCGTCGGTTGACAATTTTATATATCGAATAGAGTCGCAAGTTATTGATACCTTAAACGGCAATTTCAACATTTTGTGTGAACACGCTCAAAGCTTATTCTCTCTGGAGGCCAAGGATTGGTACTGGCGATATAGACGTACAGTCGATCGCATAACATGGCCATCTTTATGTCAAGCACTACGGCCGAATTTCTGTGAGCATCAAACCGACACGGATATAAAAGAATCCATGCGAGCACGTAAACAGGGACC
Source organism: Rhagoletis zephyria (assembly GCF_001687245.7). Taxonomy (NCBI): domain Eukaryota; kingdom Metazoa; phylum Arthropoda; class Insecta; order Diptera; family Tephritidae; genus Rhagoletis; species Rhagoletis zephyria. The sequence continues at coordinate 64,237 of NW_016158885.1, read as the reverse complement.
GTCTGAACTATTTGACGTTTACCGCAATGCGGTACTAAAAATTGCGCAAAATCTTTCTAGGCCACTACCAGAAAACGAATTGGTTGAAATGTTGCAAAGAGGTCTTAGGCCCAGAGTACGTCAAAGTCTGCTCTATGTTCCTATAAACTCCTTAGCAGAGTTGCGAAAGCACTGTATAAAAGGCGAGAGTTTAATAAAGGAGATAATGAATTCCAACCCAAATACCAATTCGAACAATCAACGATTCAATCAACAACGTCGACAAGTTAGTGAGATAGAGAACGAACTCGATGTAGATGACTTAGTTGGGGCTGATCCTATAAGTGAAGTAGAAGAAATCAGCAAAAGCTCAAAGTCCAGTTACTTGGTTTGTTGGAACTGTCGTCAAGACGGGCACCGATATTTTGATTGTACAGGTGAGCGAACAATATTTTGTTATGGATGTGGTGCTGCGGGAATCTACAAACCAAACTGTTGCACGTGTCATCCGGAAAACTTAAAATCGAACGAAGGTTTGAAGACAAACCTTCGCTAGGACCAAACAAAGAACAATTGAAGTCACTAATATCACACTATGATGCTGGAGTTGAAGTAAAGGTGCTCAAACCACAAGCAGAACCTAGAAATAGAAACTTGAATCTACATAATATTATTCCGTACGAACAGAGACTAGAAAAGTACAACAAGATAAAAAAAACAGATTTTTGAAAAAGGGTTGGTGTCGAAGCGACCTACACGCTCAACTACCCGTCTTAAAGATTATTGGCAAATTGTTAGAAACAATCAAAAACAACTATCGCGTACAATTTCTTGTATTCGGAATAAATCGAATGATTTGCGTCCGTATGCCGAAGTCAACATAATGAACAAAAAGCTTTTAGGTTTATTAGACAGTGGAGCGCAAGTTGCGTGTATAGGAGGTAATCTAGCACAGAAAGTTTCTACCGACCCAAATGTAAAACGACATCAGATGCTTGTTCATACCGCAGATGGTCGCGAACAAATTGTTTTTGGAACTTTGTCTCTTAAAGTTAATTACAAAAGCAAAGACAATCTGATACAATTTTTTATTGTACCTAGCTTGTCTCAAGAACTAATTTTGGGAATAGACTTTTGGAAAAAGTATCAAATAGCCCCTAACTTGATTTTTCAGATTGATGTGGAAGAAAGGAAAGATAGTTCTGAAATTGAGTTAAATGAAGAAGAGAGTAAAACACTTGAACGCGTTAGGCAATTGTTTCCAACATACGAGAGAGAAGGTTTGGGGAAAACATCCTTGATGGAACATAAAATTGAACTGGCACCCAATACAAAACCTGTTAAGCAGAGGTATTTTCCAATTTCACCTGCAATTGAAAAACTCGTGCACAAAGAGATTGACGAAATGTTGCAACTAGGAGTTATTGAAGAAAGCCCCAACAGTCCCTGGTCGAGTCCAGTGGTCCTGGTTAAGAAGCCGAACAAAGTGCGTCTATGTCTGGACTCCAGGAAAGTGAATAGTTTCACCGTAAAAGATGCGTATCCTTTACCGCATATCGAAGGTATTCTCAGCCGGCTTCCAAAAGCAAATTTCATCACTTCTTTAGATTTGCGTCACGCGTTTTAGCAAATACCTTTAGCCGAAGATTCCAAAGACTTTACATGTTTTACGATACCAAACCGTCCATTATACAGATACAGAGTTATGCCATTTGGGTTGTGCAACGCACCACAGGCATTGTGCAGACTCATGTGTCGCGTAGTTCCTTTTAATATTAAAAATCAAGTGTTTGTATATTTGGACGACCTTTTAATTGTATCCGACAGCTTTGACACACACATGAAAGTTTTGAAAGAAATGGCCAAATGCTTGAGAAACGCAGGACTTACAATAAACATTCAGAAAAGTAAATTTTGTATAAAAGAAGTTAAATACTTAGGATATGTAGTCGGCAATGGCACGCTTCGGGTTGATTCCGACAAAATATCAGCAGTGGCCAATTATCCACCACCTTCATCTGTTAAGCAACTCAGACGCTTTCTCGGTATGGCAGGATGGTACAGGAGGTTCGTAGATAATTTCGCAGCAGTAACGCCACCTTTGACAGATTTGCTAAGGAAAGGGCGTGGTTTTAAGTGGAGCGACGAAGCGAAACGAGCATTTGAGGTTTTAAAGGAGAAACTTTCTACGGCTCCAGTCTTAAATAATGCAGATTACAGCAAACCTTTTGTTATCCAGTGCGATGCTAGCAAATTAGGAGTAGGCGCTGTACTATCCCAAAAGAATGAGGAAGGAGTAGAAGTACCGGTGGCATATTTTTCTCATAAGCTCAACAAAGCACACAGTAACTATAGCGTTACAGAGCTGGAATGTCTGGCGGCGATGCTGAGTCTTAAAAAGTTTAGGGCTTACGTAGAAGGACAGGTAACTGATCATGCTTGCAGTGGCTAATGAGACAACCCGATTTATCCGGAAGATTAGCACGGTGGTCACTTAAGCTTCAAGGTTTTAAGTTCAAAGTTGAGCATCGTAAAGGTACCCAAAATGTTGTACCTGACTGTTTATCACGCCAAAACTTCGATGAAATGGCTGGGATAGAATATTTTCCGCTGGTTGATTTGCAATCCAAAGAATTTCAATCAAATGAATACGAAAAACTGAAGCAGACTATATCAGATCAAAAAGACCGATTACCTGACTTGCAGATTATTGATGGACATATTTATAAGCGTACGGAGTGTGCTAATGGAAATGAAGAAAGCGAAAAGTGCAATTGGAAATTGTGGATTCCAAAAGGACTAGTTGAGAATGTTATTTCTAACGCACATTGCCCACCTAACAAATGTCATGGAGGGGTAGCGAAAACTCTGGAGCGCTTGACAAAGAACTTGTACTGGCCAAATCTTACAGCAGACGTCAAAGACTTCATAGCAAAATGCGAAATTTGCCATCAAAATAAAGCGTCCAATGTTCCATTAAGCGCGCCTATGACTAGACAATATATAGCGAAGCATCCATTTCAAAAGCTGTTTATAGATTTCCTGGGACCGTATACACGGCCCAAGCAAGGAAACATCGGTATAATCATAGTCCTCGATCAGTTAACTAAATTCCCTCTGTTCAAACCAAATAAGAAATTTACATCGACCGTAGTTTGCGATTATCTCCAAGACAACGTCTTTACCGTTTTTGGAACACCACAAGTCATTGTTAGTGACAATGGAAAACAATTCAAATCGTCTCAATTTACCGCATTTTTAAGAGATAGGGGTGTTCGTCCTACCTTGACAGCGCTATACAGTCCTCAGGCTAATGCAAGTGAACGGGTGAATCGCTCAATAATTACAGGGATAAGAACATATATAACGAAAGACCAACGACTATGGGATATACATTTATCGCAAATCGGAGAAGCTCTTCGCAGTTCGGTTCACCAAGCTATGCTTTATTCGGTCAGCAAATGATATCGAATGGCCAAGATTATGAATTGATACATAAACTACAATCGCTCGACGTAGAAGTTCTGGACAGAAATAATAAACTTCAGTTAATCCTTAAAGCACTAAATGACAATATAACTAAAGCGTTTGAAAATTCCGCCAAAAGGTATAACCTAAGAAGTTCAAATAATAAATTCGCGATCGGGGTTTGGTTTATAGACGTAATTTCGTACTAAGCGACGCGTCTAAGAAATTCTGTTCGAAGTTCGCCCCGAAATTTGTTAGAAGTAAAGTAATAGGCATAAAGGGTAATTGCTTATACTATTTACAGGATGAAGAAACCCATAAAAAGGAATTTTATCATCAGAAAGATATAAAACCTAGAAGGATTTAAACTGCAACCTTCTTTCAATTTTTGCAGCAGAGCCGCAAAATTTGCCCTGTACTAGGTTGCCGATAGGAACTTTTGTTTGACGCGGCATCTATGTATTTCAGTTAATTTTTCTTCTTCTTAACATTCAATATTTTTAGCACTATCTCAGTATGTATGTTTACTTATAAGTTGTAATAGAAATGGAAAGGGTAGTAGATCCCATTTTTTGCACTGTTCGTGGCTGTCATTTTAACAGTCTTCTGTTAACTATTAACAGAAGACTGATTGGAAGGCTTGTCAAAAGTTATCTGCTGCCGACATCAAAATCTTTCTTTTCTCACTTTGATTTCGAGCTATAAAGACACACCTTCCGAAATAAGTATATAGAATTATTTTAAGGAAACCTCTTAAAGTAATGTAAGTATAAAGAGAGCTAGATGTGCTAGGTTATCGAGTTACTATTTTATTATGTTTTTATTAAAGTGCCTTGGTTCTATCAAATCAAAGTAATCCAATACGTAGAGCTCCGGATTTTGTGTATGTATGTATATGATGTGGCAAGACAACGGAAGACACTACTGAACATCTTAGGTGCTGAACGCACGTGGTCTCGAAGCCTAGGCAAATTGGGTGGTATACTCCACAGTAACTCGAAACCGAAAGAGCTGTAATAAAATCGCAAAAAGAAAAGGGGGACTCAACCTCTGAAAAAAAAATATCCGAAAAACAGTTTAAATTTTAGTAAATACCGAAGTCAAAAACTAAGAGAAGGAAATTTTATAAGGTGACATACATATGTATGCATGTACATACATATACATATGTGTGTACGCGTTAATTCTAGAATTTGCATTTAATGCCTAGCTAGATAATGAAATCCCGGCCTAGTCAAGCTAAAAATCATCGCTGTTAACCATACATGCCATTAAATGCGCTATTGATTTCTATTTCGAGTGACGATGTACTTACGTCTATTTGTATATAGCCTTATGCGCTTCATGTCGGTTTGAGTGAATCTCACTTCATATGCACATACCTACATATGTATGACTGCCTTAATATTAATAGCAAAATAATTCTCCAAAAAGAAGCGGCGGACAGAGGAATTGCTGGAGAATTTTCTCCGCTAAGCTCCTTTTAGTTTGACGACGATCGGGAAAAAAATAAAATAAATAATAATAAAATCTGAAAAGTAGAATGCATATTGATTCTAAGGAAAAAAAAGTTTTTGTTTTATGCAGGTGTATGAATAGCACTGCACGTGTATAGGGTAAAATATTATATGCGGAAAGCGTGAAAAAAAGAAATAGTAATTGGGAAAAAAAATAAAAATAAAATTATTTTGTAAAGAAAAGCAAATAAAAGAATATGCGGCAGTAAAAAGAAAAAAAAAAGAAATACCAGTGAGAACGAAGAGATGGGCAAGTTTTAAATGTAACTATTTTTATGAAAGTTCCAGCACACCTGCTTGTTGGAGTCATCGGCAACATCAACATCCTTGGAGCGCTTTATAGGAATGCTGTCACCACAAATTGAACATATGTAAGTCTTACAATTTTAAATTTTCATCTATTGCTTGTTTCTTTTCTCACTGCGTTTTCATTAATGTTTATACTTACTTATATATTCATATGAAAACGTAGTTGCTGTCAAATTCGATTTCTCTTCATTTTTTTTGTACATACATAAGTATATACATAAATAAGTACATACAAAGTAAAGTACTAGGGTAGCGTAACATTTTTTTTTCTTGAGTAAAATACCCAGCAATTGGAGTAATATTGTTTGTGCTGATTGACTGGCTAACTTTAAGTTTGACTATATTTTATTTGAATTTATTATATGAATAAAATTTGGAAATGATGAGCTTGTAATTTAACGTTTAATGGTCTGAACTCTAGGATGGATGTGTAGAAGTAAAAAGGGGTTAAAATTTCACCAAAAGAACTTAGGATGGGAGGGCAAGGACAGGCCGAAATATCTTTTCACGCGTCTGTGTATGGGGTTTTCATCGAGCGGTATCCAAATTAAATTTCACTCCTTTTTCTTATATACGTTTTTTTCAATTGTTAAAGTGTGCTTAATAACTTATGTTTTATTTTTGTTTGAGTTGTTGGGTTGCGGTCTAAATAGCGTGTATTGTCTAGGGGTTATAAGCGAACCTACGGTGACCGAAGCTACGGGCATAGAAACCGAACCAGATGCACACGAATGCGTAGCCTCTAGATATTCGCATGGGTGTATATCATCTGAGCAGAAAGTGTTTATTGTAGATGCCTCCCATGCTGGCCCAGCAATTTCATAACAAGTTCGATATTTCGTATGTGTTAGAAGTACTGACCTCGATGACTGAAGAAAACGGAGCCTTCTATAAAGATACAAGTGTTCTTTTGTATATATTATTTTATGTAGAGTCGATAGCGTTTTAACAAGTTGTCAAAAGAAATACTAAGCAACCTTTCAGCATGTGCTGATACGTGGTCAATTCTGTTTAGCCCATATACNCATGAAATGCAGATGATATTTTTCTCCGGTTGGCTTATCCCCGGACGAGCCCCCAAAATGTGGATTTGTTTAATACGTGGTTTTATTTAATGTATTTAATATCTCTTTATTGAAAGATTTACATTAGGTTGCACACGTATGTACTTAATTTAATTAAAGTAATAGTTTTAGATATATGAGCTGCGTTCTGGTTGGTGCCAAAGTGTCAACTGTTCGTTCGTTCGTTTGCTGTCTTCTCATAACGTGGTCGTCGTCAATCGCTCTTTCGTCCTCTCATCCCTCCAANGCCAAAGTGTCAACTGTTCGTTCGTTCGTTTGCTGTCTTCTCATAACGTGGTCGTCGTCAATCGCTCTTTCGTCCTCTCATCTCTCCAATTATCTTGTCCGTCTCTTGTCGTTGCAGAGTTGCATTCCCTTACGTCACTGTCACTATGTTAAAGCTACGTCCACTTCTTGTCCTATGTCCGTCTGTCACTCCCACATTCGGCCCTCCTGACTTAGGATTCGACCCGAATTCTGGACGCCAAGGCTTGAGATATTCTGCCACTGTGGAGGTAGAATTAGGTCCCTCCACTTCGTCTAGCTTTTCCACTCTGTAACGGCCGTGAGGCAACTTTTCGACGATTTTATACGGTCCAAAGTATTTCTGTTTCAATTTTAAATTCGTACCAAATTGAGTGCGCTTTACAGCCACTACGTCATTGACTTCATAATTTACATTCTCCTTACGTTTACGATTATAATTCCGCCGGTTTTCTTCTTGAATTGCTGAAATACCCTGCTTGGCCAATCTTCGAGTTTCATTGCGATCGGCTTCGACCGACTCAATTGCTTCGTTTTCAACGATTTCGTCCAACGATGATGATTCTGACAATCTCATGTCACATCCTATCAATAATTTAAACGGTGCTATTTTTGTGCTTCTCGGGGCCGAGTTGTTTATGTACTGCTGAACTCTTGCAATGTGCTTGTACCAATGATCGGGGTTATCCTGCGACAGCTTTGCTAACATGGGTATAACGATTTTGTGCATTCTTTCCACCTGCCCGTTTCCTCTCGGTACTCCGGTTGTGATGAGTAAATGTTGTATGTGGTTTTTCTTACAATAATCCTCAAAGGCATGCGATGTAAAGGCGGAACCCCTATCAGTGACGATTCTTCTGGGATTTCCAAACGTGGCTTCCTGCTTCGTCAATCGGTCAATCACTGCATCAGAACCCGTGTCTTTTGTGGGATAGAGCCACACAAACTTCGAAAATGCATCAACAACAACGAGGATGTAATTATATTGTTTCCGAGTAGCCGCGAGTGGACCAACGTGGTCTATATGGAAAGTCAACAAAGGTTTATCTGCCTTCTCTATGGGTACCAAAAACCCATCCTTTTTGCCCGATTTGGCATTCACCACTATACAAGCTATACAGCAGTTAACAATTTCTGCGACTTTTGCCTCTATGCGGGATATATAGAAGTCCTTCTCAATACAATCTTTGGTCTTCTTCACAGAGAAGTGTCCTTGACGATGTGCCATCTCAATTACCCATCTCTCCATCTGCATAGGTACCACAATTAGCTGTCGAGCTGAATCTTTGTAGAGGATGTCATTATACACGTAAAAATCTTCGTAGCTGTTCGCCTCCAAAATCTTACGTACTGCCTTCGTCCAAGGGTCCCTCAACTGTGCCTCTCTAAGTCGATGTCGCAACGATTCTTCTATAACCATACACTGCACTCTACTGAGCGCGTCTACATGCCTCATTTGCGCTCCACGTCGGTGTTCGATCACGTAATCAAATTCTTGAAGGTACATAGCCCATCGTGCCACTCGCAACGGCACGTCCTTTTTCTGCAACGTCATTGTGAATGCGTTGCAGTCAGTGATTAACTTAAATGTTGACCCCAACACATATACGCGCCACTTTTGAAGCGCTTGGACTATGGCGAGTACCTCCAATTCGTAGGAGTGATACTTTTGTTCGGCGGGTGACGTCTTGCGGCTCATGAACTGCACCGGATGTAGTTGCTGGTCTTCGGAGTTCTTTTGGAGAAGAATGGCTCCGTAACCATACATAGAAGCATCGGTGTGGATTTCGGTAATTGCCTTCGGATTAAACATCGTGAGTACTGGTGCTTGGATCAGGGCCATTTTCAACTGTCTACGGCTTTATCGCACATTCTAAACTCTTCGGTTTTCTTCAGCATGTCTGACAAAGGTCTCGCGATTAAGGCATAGTTTTTGATGAAACGGCGGAAGTAAGACATTAAGCCTAAAAATCTTTGTAGTGATTTTTTCGTCTGTGGTAAAGGAAAATTATCTATAGCTTTGGTTTTATCGGTACTAGGTCTAATCGTACCGTTCTCTATTATATACCCAAGGAATTGTATACTTTTTTTGAGGAATTGGCATTTTCCCCAATTAACCCTCAAACCCTTGTCGCTCGCTAGCTTCAATACCTTCCTTAATTTCTCTATAGCTTCTTCCTCAGTCTTAGCCGGGATCACCAGATCATCCATATAGGCAACTACTGTCCCATCCCTAATAAAATCATTCAGAATTGCATGGATGTAACGACAAAATACTGCTGGTGAATTACAGATACCAAAAGGTACATACTGAAAATCATACTGGCCACTATGAGTTACGAACGCTGTGTATTTGCGGGAACTTTCATCCACCGGTACATGGAAAAACCCATTGGCCAAATCTAAGGTCGTGTATACATTCGCTTCTCTAAGCCTCTCTAGTGCGTCATCGATTAAGGTCATAGGGAAGTTATCGCGTATGATTTTCGAATTCAACTTACGATAGTCGCAACAAAGTCGTTTTGTGCCATTCTTTTTTGACACGAGCACCACAGGTGAGGCATAGTTCGAACAGCTTGGGCGTATTATGCCTTCATCCAGCCACTGTTCGACTTGTTTGTCTATAATTTTTTGTTCTTCATATGACACCCTTCGCGGCGGTTGATAGACAGGAACTTCGTCAGTAAGAATGATTTTCATGTTCACTGAAGGGCTATTATCCTTCGTTGGCTTGTACTCATCTATCATTTGCCTTACCGCACTAGCCAATCCCTTATTAAGGTGAGCTAAGTCATAATCTGGTTCTTCCCTACTGATATTAAAACATGAGTTTGAAAAAATATTTGCCATCGGATCGTCGTCCTTTGGTACAACCGTTTTTGCTACATCTTCGTTATCGACGTTACTCGACGCCACAATTCTATCTCTAAATTCAATATTATCGTCTAGAACCAGCATGTCAAAATATTTAAAAATGGAAGTACCAAGAATAATTTCATAGCTTATGTCACCTGCTTCTACTATGTGGAACGTCAAGTTTACTGGGCTTTTATCTATTTGTACCTTTATTTCACAACTACCCCTAGTCGATATTCTGGATGCACCAATACCAAACAGTTGCCGTCTTTCTGGAACCAGTTGAATAGATTTATCCAACTTGTTAAATATGTCGCATCTCATTAAACATAAGCTACAGCCTGTATCGATTAGAGCCCATACGTCAATGCTGCAAACTTTTATCTTTTTAAGTTTTAAGTTAGTTTTGGGTGCTTCACCAATTGAATTAACGTGACTCTGTTCACGCTTTGTGCCCGTACCCTGTTGATGTTCACGCTTTGTACCCGTACCCGTTTGTGTTTTGCATTCGAAAGACCTATGTCCAATTTGTTGGCATTTAAATTCTCTTTGTTTGCAATCTTTCGCTAAATGCGAAAATTCGCCACATCTATAACATCTCTTTTCGATTTTTGCTGGCAAAGAAGAATTTACGTTTTCTTGTTTGGGCCTGTTATATGGTTCAACCTTCTTAAAACTATCCACTCGTGATTCCTGCTTAATCTTTTCGAAAATGACTATTTGCTCTTTCAGCTCACTTATGGTTTTTGCCTGATAAAGTACAGCCTTACTGAATTTAGAACCAGGAATACCATCGATAAAATATTCCAATAAACTTTCTTCATCTAATCGAACCGATTTGCCTATCTCCATCAACGCATACAAATACTCGCGATATGATTCGCCCTGCTTCTTGTGTCTTTTCCCTAATATTTTGTGAACATCACCTGCGGACAGCTTATTACCAAACTCTTTACTGAGAGACAATTTCAAGCAACTCCAATCCCGTAACCCAGTTTGACTACTTACGAAAAGTTTAGCAGCACCACGTAACAATTGTTTTGCGTATATAAATTTGTGAATCTCGTTCCAGTTTACGATTTCAGCATTCTCTTCTATTTGCTCGATCCACTTCTTTATGTCGGATGTGTCGGAACCATCAAAAATTGACAAGCTTTCCTGAATATCTTTAAAAGTGAAGTGCGCGGTACTTACCGGCGCAGGCGATGGTCTGGATGGAACTTCAATTACGGATTGATTCGGCTGGGAATCACCATCTTCATCTTCGTCTTCATCCTCGTCGTCACCATCATCAATCAGGCCTAAATGTTGGAGTAGTCTTTCCCTAAGCTCATGTTTGCGTCCAACCACTCCTAACCCTAGCTCTCTTAATTTTTCTTTTAAAGTCACTACTGTCATTTTTAGGACTGCGTCCGCGTCTATTGCACCTGTGTCCATTTTTGCTATACTTATAATTTATAATTTATAATTTCTGTATTCTTCTTTACTATTTAACTTCTTTACCTTCTTATCGTGTTCTTTCTACCTAAGATCACCTTCGTTTTTCCTTCACTTGAAAAATGTTCGTCTTCTTCTTATTCGTCTTTAACTTCTCATTTATTTCGCTTCGCCTTCTTGCTGCTTGCTTCCAACTCTTCTTCTGGTATACACCTGCTGCTGCCGCTAACGTATGTGATTGTTCTCTGCTTCTACCAACTTCGCTGCTGAAGTAAACGTTCTAGTCGTAAACGTTCGTAGTAGTGGTGGTGGGTTTGTCTACGCTGCCGTCTACGATTGAGCTATGTTCATAACAACTTGTATGATGACGAAGTTGCTGCTGTGATCGCTCTGCTCGTACCAATTCACATATGTATTTGTAAGTTCACTTCGTGACGAAAATTCGTATGTATACTAATGAATGTTGCTCGTAACAACTTGTATGATGACGAAGTTGCTACTGCAGTTGTTCCATTCGTATTATATGCGTTCGCTCTGTAGCAATTTTGAATGCGTCGTTGCTAAAGCAGAACTGCGTTTTGTTGACGTCGCTGAGGTCCTGATCTGCTGGCGTCTATGAGGTTATTGTGCTGCTTTTACGTAACTGTGCTTGCATACCTCCGTTGATTTGATACATGTGTTCTTACATATATATTCCCATGTAGATATATATGTAACGGTGAAAAAATTGTGTCACCTTTGGGCACAAATGCGTGTTGTTGTTGGTGCAGCAAACGCAAATGTCAAATTTGCAAAGGTTTTAAGAATTTGGTTACCTTAAAATTGATTATGCAGCCGCAAATTTTCTTTTACTCAGCTTTTGCCGGCATCAAACGCAGACGTCACTCTTCTTTGATTTCTGCAGTTTTGCGTGTTTCGCGCGCAGTCACTACTTTTTCGCTTGGCTCAGCTTTGCTTGCATGAAATGCAGATGATATTTTTCTCCGGTTGGCTTATCCCGGGACGAGCCCCCAAAATGTGGATTTGTTTAATACGTCGTTTTATTTAATGTATTTAATATCTCTTTATTGAAAGATTTACATTAGGTTGCACACGTATGTACTTAATTTAATTAAAGTAATAGTTTTAGATATATGAGCTGCGTTCTGGTTGGTGCCAAAGTGTCAACTGTTCGTTCGTTCGTTTGCTGTCTTCTCATAACGTGGTCGTCGTCAATCGCTCTTTCGTCCTCTCATCTCTCCAATTATCTTGTCCGTCTCTTGTCGTTGCAGAGTTGCATTCCCTTACGTCACTGTCACTATGTTAAAGCTACGTCCACTTCTTGTCCTATGTCCGTCTGTCACTCCCACATACATATTTAGCAATGTTGTTATAGACAACATTTAGCTTCTTTTTACATACATAGTCACAATTTGCATAAATCTCACAGCCATAAAGCAGCGTAGGTATTAAGTACGCCCTCGCTAAAAGTAGTCTTATGTTTAACGGAGTGAAGTACTGTGTTACCCAGAGTGTACGAAGCATTCCATACACTTTTCCTACCGTACTAAAAATGTGATCTTTCTAAGTCAAAGTTTTGTTAATGACTACACCGTGTAAACATATTCTATAACTGAGTTGTCAAAGATAACATTATCTAGGCCATTTGTGGTGAATGACCTTCTATGAATGACGATACATTTTGACTTGTTAGAGTTTAGGCATAAGCCATTCACAGAAGCCCATTCACCTACATGAGCCAAGTCATTATTCAGGTTTCTAATACACACACCAGTACGATCAGAAGGACAGCATACATACAACTGAACATCAACAAGGTGCACAACAAGGTAAATCATTTATATACAAAACAAATAACAGAGGACCCTGGATTGAGCCTTGTGGGACGCCACTTACAGGTAGGAAGTCAGAAATTCTGCTGCCAATGCATACTGCCTCAGTTCTTTCGCCAAGGTATGATCTAATGAGAGCGGTTGCATGACTAGAGAAGCAAAATATGTTCTCCAGCTTCTTACATAACAAGACATGGTCAACAGAATCAAAGGCTTTTGAATGGTCAAGAAGCGCTAGGAAAGCAATTTGTTTTTCATCAATTCGTGCTCGAATGCCTTCCATCACGTCTAAAAGTGCCGTTGTGCAACTTCTCTTTTGGCCTGAAACCAGACTGATGGTCTGTCAGAAGTTTGTTATGTTGCACATACGAAATTATTTGCCCATGTAAAATACGCT
>NW_016158885.1:47040-51059 GCF_001687245.7 Rhagoletis zephyria | reverse complement strand
AGCAGAGGAAGAGGGAGGCCCCCACTGCGATGGAAAGATCAGGTGGAGAAGGACTTGGCTTCACTTGGCGTTTCCAATTGGCGTCAGTTGGCACAGAGGAGAAACGACTGGCGTGCTTTGCTGAACTCGGCCAAAATCGCTTAGGCGGTTACAGCGCCAAAAAAGAAGAAGAAGAAGAAAATACGCTCAATGACTTTAGATAAGAAAGGCAGTATGGCATGGAGTGGGCAGGTCTTTAGAAACGGGAACGTTCAAATTAAAATTAAAAATTAAAATCTTAAAAAGCGAAAAGTTGCCCTATTTTCCTCAGCCTTTACACAGCTTTACGTGTTCATTTCTCAAAATATTGCCCTCAGAATAAGCAAAAGTGCAATACTTTCTACTAATATAGCCATTTGGCAGGACGATAAAGCTGATGCCAGATAAAACTTTGTGGCTTTGCGTGACATTTGTAACTTTGCCATCAAAGCGCCAGACGCAAAAGGTATGCCACAATGAACGCCAAGAGAAGAATTTTGTTCAGCTTTTTTACTCGTCGAAATTGTTATGGATTTTGTATATTTAGTTTTAAAAATACCAGCAATATAATTAAATGTTACAGAAATGAAAACTCGAATTTGGGCGAAAAAAAAATAAATATTAAATCGGCTGATTGTCAACGCGCGGAAAAAGATGGGAGTTGGCCAGTGTTGCCAGTAACTGGGTTAATAAAATCCCGTCTAAATACAACCTAAATCCCGTTTTATACTAAAGATATTACAGAAATCCCTCGCTGTATGTATCTATTATACAAAAAATGCTTTCGGATGAAAAATACAAGTATGTATGTGCATTAGGGTGCTTCTTTTTGCGTCTATTGTTTTTTTTCATTCCTACCTCGAAATTTTGTGGAAAACACCTAAAAAAATCTCCCTGAAAATTTTAAACCTTAATATTAACATTAAGTACTCGCCCAAGGCGTGCAAAGATTTTTCATATAAAATACACGTAAACTTACGATTTTTTCAAAACTTTACAGCTCTGAGGCATTTTATGGTATAATCTGCAATTTCAAAGAATACAATCACTCAAAACACTTTTCAGAATCTATAAACTCAAAACATTTGAAAAAACAAGCAATGATTGGAAATTTTTTCAATGTTTTCAAAATGCACAACTTCTCGAGTTCCCCACACGTTTTTCTAACTTATACCACTTTATTTTTAACCGACTTCCAAAAAAGGAGGACAAATATATATTTTTTTATTTATGTTACCGCATAACTTTGGACCACGTCAACCGATTTCGATAATTCTTTTTGCATCGGAAAGGTAGTGTCTCAGAGGTGGTCCCATATTAGATTCGATCATTGGATCGTGAAATATATATATATATATATATATATTTTTTTTTATGAGAATTGAAGTCGGTTCTTTTTTTGCTAAAAATTACTTGTTCCCAATTACTTTCTGTATAACCCATAAACTGGCTATTACAATTCATTTAAAGGGAATGAAATTCCGCTGATGGGGTTCATATGAACGGCGTTAATATACCACAGAGAGCAGCTTTTTCTTATTTATCAATTACTAAATTTTCTTGCTTGGTATGGTATGCGAAAAATCCCGTTTTTCGATAGAAAATCCCATTCGCCCTTTTTAGTCATAAAATCCCAAAAAAAGGGCCAAATCCCGCAAACTGGCAACACTGGAGTTGGCCATCTTTGCGTTCCGCGCTGCAGCTGCGACAATCTATGTGGAATGCTTTGTACATTTTCATACAATTCATATCATCTGTCAAAGCGAATCTGTCACGCAAAGCGGAGTAAGCGTTTTATCTGGCATCAGCTTAAGTAATCTAGTGCAAATGTTACAATCTAACAACGGTGGGCAAAACGCCGCGCTGTGCTCTTTTTACTCTCTCTTTGCTTAGAACATTTTAGCTCTTTTTAGTTTTTAAAATACATATTTCTTTGCTGGACATTCTTTTCCATTGTGTTGTTTTTTTATTTTATTCTTTTTACAGGTATACACATACGAAAATTTCCCGCAATTGGAGAATGAAAATTGGCTTTCTTTCTGACCTAATGTTCTTTACCGATATGATAGAACATTTGCAAAACTTGTGTTTGTCTCTACAAGGAGAGAATAAAAATTGGTGACAGGTAATAAGATCAACGCAACACCCTGGTGCGAAATAAAGTCAATTGACATTGTTACCTTTTTAAAAACGAAATAAAATCCATTGACATTATTTCCCTTTCAAACATTACATTTGTTTAGCTTCGCGGCGGCCCGCGTCAGCGCTCAACACCGCACGCGACCGGCGCGCACACCACATCACGCTACGCCGCGGCCCTCCCCCCGCCCTCGATATTTCACATTTTTATATTTGGCTCAAACCGTGCCATTTGTCCCTATTTTACTTCAAATGGCACTTAATTTTCAATTTGGCACAAAGTGCCAAAAAGGCACTTTTGTAAAAAAAAAACTACATTTCAATACATTTTTGTGAAATCCTTTGCGTGCACTTCTTTTTCTCAACTAAAATTTTCTAATTTATAAAGGCTATTCAACTGGTTTATCTTATTTTATCATTGCACTTTTGTTTTGAAAATGCTAAGAAAAAAAAAAAATTTTAGTACTTGAACTTTGTTGGACTTGGGCGATCCTAGGATATTGACCAAAAAATTCCAAATTTCACACAGATTTTTCTTAAAGCATAAAGAAATATATTTTTGCTATTACCAATCAGAATTCTCAAAAAGCGGATTTTCGGCCCACGCTAGTGTATATGTATTTATTTCAAAGCCACGATGTACAAAATATAGTTTGCACTCAGCGGAGGGCTAACCCTTCGTCGATTTGACAGCATTCACCTATTTGCTGACGTCCTAAAATACATTTTCGCAATATGAACAAAAATTGAATTTTCAAATTGTACTTATTTGCCGAAAAAAATTTTACCGAAAAGTAGACAAATATACCTAAAAATTAAACATGGCAACCTCTCTCTTCGGTACTATGAGTACTTTTGGACTCACATAAAACAATCTTTAATATTTAAAACTCCCTTGAAAGGAGTTTCCCCGAGAAGTTCCAGCCAAACTACTATGTATATGTACATAGGTATTCACCAAGTTGGGCAAATGGCCTGGCACTTTGACAAAACAGCAGATAACTCAAGCAACGACTGTTGCCAGAGTGCCAGTCCACCTGCTCAATTTGTGAATGCCCCTTATGTTTTAACCAATAATAATGCCCCTTTGCAAAGGACGGAGGCCATTGAAATGCCAATGAAAATTAGAGTATGATTCCCGATAAATTATTTGGCTACGCTCTAAATGTACCTAAAATGGTGTGCTTTTATCGAATATACAATTTAATGTCGTAGCCATTTCAAAATTTAACAATCTGTAATGAAATTCATTGTCAAGACTTTACCGTACGTCTCCGTAGAGCAAAAAGTCTATTTAGCTTGCTAAATAGAGCGTAGAGTTGTCGTAGAGTTTTCGCTCTAGCTGCCTTGGACTGTGTACACGGTGAAAAAGTCTCGCTAAATAACTCTCACGTAGACTTTGTAGGTGAGTCTCCTCTCTAGCGAGATTTTTGTCTAAATCTCGCGCCTTTTCTCTACCGTGTACACTTAGCTTTACGCCAGTGGTCGGCAAAAGTTAAACTGTGTTTGTGTTGGTAAGCACAAGAGAACTGCTTCGCATGAGCAACCCAGTAGGAAATTACGAGAAGTGAAAAAAATTTTTAACTTATCGGTCTTCAATAAAAACACATAAATACGTATATTTAACACATACATATGTACATATAAGTGCGTCGCTCATTTACTATAAAAGTATCATAATCCCAATAAAGCAAAAATCGGGTTAAGTATGCAAGAATGTACATTAGCTCTTTCTTATGATGTGTAAAAATTTTATGGATTACTAGTAGCTCACTAGAACAAAATCAACCTTATCCTGACTTTCGCCCGAAAAAAAATTTACCCGAAAAATGTTCGCCCGCGCATAGTAAATTCACGGAAAC
>NW_016158885.1:268-47015 GCF_001687245.7 Rhagoletis zephyria | reverse complement strand
GGGAAATGTAGCTTTATTTTATTGCTAAATGTGAATGATTAAAAGGAATGACACCTTTTTTGGCACTTTTATTTTTCTATTTGGCACTTTTTTATCCTCAATATGGCACCTCATAACTAAGGATAGTTGCCAGCCCTAATTGGAAGATTTCTGCTGTGTTTTGGAGCAACAACTTGTCTGCAGTAAAAAAGCATATAATTTGTGTTTCAAAAGTGTGTGAAAACCAATCAATTAACTTATATTATCTCGGTTCCGATATTAAATAGTCAATAATTGTTTATAACCGCATTTTGGCACATTGGCTCGTTGAATGTGCCATCTAATAAATAGTGTCGTCATTCTCCTTAGCTGGTTTTAAATTATGTCGTCACTAATTGCTGGCGGAGACATGAATACAGTGTAAGAAAATTCTTTTTCCATAATTGTTTCCTTATAGAAAAGTTGGTTTCTTTTCCACCTTAGACATTCCGAATTCGTTCAAAATATGCTAATTTAAAACACAGATTCTTTCAGTGTTCCTCCGGGGTTTTGGACATGGACTGTTTCTTCAATTTAATAGTGTTCGCTCTATTTTTGTGGAAACGAAACATAATTTGCAAGTTATGGATCATTTCTACACTCTTTCTTCAAATATTTCTCGTATTCCAGCTGTGCGCAGGCGTTTAGTTTTTCGCATCGTGTTTTTACATATTCGTAATTAAAATTTTTTTAATAAAATCAATTGATGGTAGTTCATGATTGTGTGTGGATTAATATCACAGCACTGAGGATTTGGCAATTACCTTTTTCATCTATTAAAAAACAACACTTACGGGGCAATGTTTATTGTAAGAACAACATTTTTTTCTATGAATCGACATACTTTAAGCATTGTTGACGCTATTTCCATTTGAATGAGGAAATAGCGTCAATGACTTTATTTCCAAATTTTTGTTGACTTTATTTCGCTTTTGAAAAGGTAATAATGTCAATTGGCTTTATTTCGCGCCAGGGTGGGAAATAAAGTCAATTGACCTTATTACCTGTCACCTAAAAATTTTTTTGATTTGTCGCAAATTATTTTAAGGCTTGAAGCTAAACTACGTCTTTTTATACCTGATCTCAAAAAAAAGAATATTTAATCATATTCCATGGCTAGAAAAAAATATTGCACATGTCAAAGAAGATAAATTGGACCCCTATCGTTTTCGGTGTCAACGACATTTTTGAGTTTCACATGAATAAGAACAAATTTTAAATTTTTTCCGCCATTTTGAATTTTGGAAAACTAACATCGGATTCGTAATCCGCGACCCTGAAAACCCCGGAGTTCGAGTTTCAAGCGATTCTGATCAATTTTCAAAAAAGTCATCCGCCATATTGGATCCGCCATTTTGAATTCTGGAAAACTAACAACGGATTCGTAATCAGCGACCCTGAAAACCCCCGAAAACGAGTTTCAATTCATTAAAACGTTCAGAACCATCAAAATCAACTTGGTAAACTTCAAAATCGTTTTTCTCGAAATCTTTTTTTCTGAGCGTAGCTCCCTTTTAACTTTACGTGTCACATATATTTTCTGCATATGGGTGAAAATTTCTCAACTGGACCTCGGATTTCAGTTAAGTTCGAATTTTTGCGTGAAAATTTGTGGGTAGAGAGGTTTATAGATGTGAAAGGGATTCTGAGAATTTTTTTATTAAATTTTAATTTTTAATATTTTTATAAGCAAATATATTTTTAAGCAATATTTTTTTCAAAATTCATTTTCTCTTAAAGTATTTGACGAAATTTATATAATCTAGAAAAAATTGTTTTTTTCTTAAGTTAAACGTTTTAAATATTCAAGTTGCATTAAAAATATGTTCTTAATGAGTGTTTCCCATTTCGTTTATATTTTCGAAAACTACATTTATTGAGGAAAATATTTGTAAAAAAAAAATTTGTTAGATCTTTTCTGTTTTTGACTTACAGCAACATTTGTCACAGCGCGCACGCATCGTGAACCATGCACGCTCAGCGCCTATACGCGCAACGTGTTCACTAGAAAGCGCGTACAGGAGCAACTAACAATTGGCTCATATTTGCGACTTTTAGCATAACCTTATATAATAATGATGGCATATGGGTATTTCCATACGTCGCATACGTGACAGTCGTACGTTTCAATGTGATACAAACAAGGAATACCTTTTGTTTTCTTTAACTTGTTTGGGCCATTGGAAGTAGATTTTTTCTTTTCTTACAAAATCGCAAAACTCTGCGAATTGTGGATGGCTATTTTCATGAAACTTATTTTAATATGATTTGGAGCAGTTCTAGTAGTTTTTAGAGTTTTTTGAATTAATGCAACTTGTTTCAATTTTCTTTTACAACCCCAAGTGTGAAACGTCAAATAAATTTCCATCGTTATATTTTTGTTAATAATATTTTTGTTAATATTGCTTTTAAATGAATTTTTAACGCAAATAAAACATGTATTTTATGTAGAATATACTTCATATTTTGACTTCAGCGCCAATTCAGGGTGAATTTGTTGGAAATCTATGACTTAATATGTTTCAGCTACATACGCCAAATTCGAACCAAATCGGACCATAAATACGGTTTTTCGAAATATCTCAACCTTGGCGCCACCTAGGAAGACCATTTTACGCAACCATGATTCTACTTACATAGCCAGTATATATTTTAAAAAGCAGACAAATCGGCCCGTAAATGCGTTAGATATAAGATTTTTATTTTGTTTTTTTTGTCGTGGTGGACCTTTCGATGGAAACACCCATATGCGGTATTTTTAAGGAATTTTTATGTTAAGCTTGGTATGTGTTAAAATAATCTGATCAAGTCCATTTTTTCGAAGTTCACACGCAACTGTATGGTTCCAGCTCCATTAGTCAACCATAAGTTTGTAAATTGTATGTCCAATAATTTTTTTATTTGATTGTTCAAGTGTTCAACGTCGCACAGTGGTACAGCCCCCTACATTTTTTTTTTTGAAAATAGAAGGAGTCGGCGTATAACCTCAATGTTCCGTGTACAAGATTTATGGAGACAAATCAAAAAAAAAACAAGTAAGAAAGTCTAAGTTCGGGCGGGGCCGAACATTAAATACCCGGCGCAAGTATTACATATATGCCTTTTCACCTTTCCGAAAGCTACCGCTACATGGTAAGCCGGGGTGTATCAATTTTGAATAAATTAGCGTCCTTAAATTTCGAAATATTGACGTTTCGAGCATTTCTAAAATTTACCGTTATATGAAAAGCCGTGACTTTAGTCCGATTTCAATAATTTTCAACGTTTTGCTTTTATGTGGCAAGCACAATAACCATACCGAGTTTGGTACAAATTGGTAGAACGGTTNCCGAGATACATATATGTGAATAAGTGGACGGTGCCACGCCCATTTTCCAAAATTTTATGATAAGCGTATTTCCTGNTAAAGAATTGTTGCAAGCATCAATTTTGAATAAATTAGCTTCAATATTTACGGATTTATCGAAGATTTCGTATTTCTCCAAATTACCGTTACATGGGATGTGGGCGTGGTTATTGTCCGATTTTTAAAATTTTCGGCCATTTGGTATCCTGTACCAAGGCCAATAACTGTGCCAAGTTTGGAAGAAATCGGTGCAGCGGTTGCCAAGATATACACATGTAACCATAAGTGGGCGTGGCTACGCCCATTTTCAAAAAAATGTTAATATTCTTATTTTTCGTCTAAAAGTTATTGCAAATATCAATTTTGAGTGAATAATCTTCAGTAGTTACTAAAATATCGCAGTTTTCGTATTTCTGAAAATTACCGTTATATGGGAGGTAGGCGTGGTTATTGTCCGATTTTGCCCATTTTCAATACCATCCGTCCTACGCCCGAAAGAAGTACACCTACCAAGTTTCGTTAAGATATCTTAATTTTTACTCGAGTTATCGTGTGCACAGACGGACAGACGGACGGACGGACGGAAAAAGTGAAAAGTGAACCGACTTGGAGAAAATGAAACTCATGACAAAGCTGAATATGTATTAATTTTTCCCTCGGGAGTATATGTAAATTCATAACTTTAAAACTGGTTTTCTCGAGTTTATAGTTTTTTGAGTTATGAAAATATTGAAGTAAAACTTAAATCAAAAATTTAAAAATTCATTTGGATTCATCAACGCCAAATATTGAAAATTTAAATAAAAAAATTGAAATTCATGTTCATCAAAGTTTTCCATATCATTATGAAATGATTAAAAATGTCTTTTAATCGCATACATATTGCCTTTAACAACCACCCTTTAATTCCTTGGAAAAAAAATTAACTTTTTTTCAATAAAAAGTCGTTGTATTTCTTCTTCATCAAAATATTTCCTTATGAAAAGAATCAAAATGTCTTTGAATAGCATATTCTTTATTTTTTAAATGACCTGTAACACAAAAGGCATTGCATGTCACCAAAAGCATGTAATATTTCTCGCAAGGCATTTTTGCATTCAAGAAACAAAGCGCAACAGCCAAACACGATGTTGATTCGCTGCTTGCTCAGCGACGACTAAACGAAAGAGCGTAACAAATGCGTGTGATGAGAGCTTGTACAATTGTACTATGGCGTGCCGACCATTGCTTTACGCCGACTCCGAACGGCGATTGTTTTTTTATGAGAAGCTGTTTTTCATGGTAGAAATACACTCGGCGTTTTGCCATTGCCTGTCGAGAGACGACCGCTGTTAAGAAAAAACATTTTTTCTATATTTTTTTTGCGCTGTTACTTTGACCAGGGCTTGAACCCAGGCGCTGCGGAGTGGAAGCCCGCACTGCCGACAAAAAATTCCATTAAGTCAATATATCCTCTTCTCAGATCATATTCGATCTTTGAAATCGAATCAAAAATAGTCATCAAAAACTCATAAATCTAAAAAATCGTATTTTATGACCTAAATCGACAGGTCGCGACCTCTAAATGAACTTTAAAAAATCTATAAAAATAGGCAATAATATTTCTCATAAAAACGAATAAAATTAGGTGGTAGGGTCGTGAAATTTCACAAAAAAAAACATTTTCGATGGGAAGATATAGAAAAAGATAGATGTGCATAAATAAGTAAAATCCCTTCAAAACAAAGCTATGCTTCAATCAAATAATGAAGACTCCGAGGATAAGAAAAATGTAAGAGCGTTTGAAATGATCTTTTATATTCAGTGTTAAGTAATCACTCTAACAACTTTGTAGTTTTCTTCGTGGTGAAACCTTAAAATTCAAACTTTCCGCATAACTCTTTACTAATGGCTACATACTTTATTTCGCCTGCCACCAGAGGCAAAAGTTTCTCTGTCTTTGAATTTGCATATATTTTTTTCATTTTCCAGTGACATCAACAGCAGCCACGACATAAAACTACCGTATGAAATTCAGCAAAGCAACCCCACACTGAATGCTTCCAACAACGTTTTTTCGCCGAAAAACTTTGGATGCCATAATTTTCGCTAATTAACTGCCAAGGGCGTGTGTACAAGTAAATAAGTCAATTTCACGCAGTGTAACTTTTAAGAGGAAGTAATGATCTCGTCGGCGTGAGGTGGCGAAATGAATGATGACCTCTTGAGTATAGGATGCAAATTAGTCGCCCCACAACAGACGCGGACATCCGGGGGAGGTGGGTAACTTTGGTTGCAACACTAAGCAATCGGAGAATCCATACGGAAGACCACTTCCATGGAATTTTCTCAAACGCTGAAAAGTTAGACGTTGAAGTAAGTAAACCCAAAACATGTGATCTCCAAAGTCAAAAATCATCAATCTCATAGCTGGGAAGAGTACTATAAAGTTTCTGCATACATACCATTAATCGGAATGGTTACAGAAGAATTATATACGCGGTAATCCAAAGACGTCCTGAAAAGTTTTAATCTCAGTCTGCTGTCGCTCTTTTGAAAGCAAATGGTGTGCTCTTGTATGCACTCATCTGTAACTGCAAAAAATATATAAAACTTTAGCACCGAATATAACAATCCATCTAAAACTATGTAAGTATCTGTGAGAATCACTGTTGCCACTTTGGTGATTTTGCACTAAATACAGTGCTTTTCCTCGATTAACACAGAATGAAAATGGAATTGGCTTCCCCCTTCGTCTGTGAAATTAAACTTTTTATTTTTGAATTAATAACACAATACTATTTTACCCTTCCAATTTATAATTTTTTTATTTCAGACTGATGACAAATTATCTTTTATTGAATATATAAAATTATCGGTTGTTGGATTATGTATTTGAATATTTGCGAAATACACTAGGCCATTTTGGTTAGTTCCCCACAGTGTTGGGAAATAAAATTGTTCCTTCAGTACAAAATCTATACAAAAACTTACTTTTCGACTGTAAATTGTATCGACTTTTTAATTTGCTTATATGCATGCATGTATACATAGATTCCCTTCAAGACCAATGATTTGATGGTATTCACGGGAAAGTTTATGTAGGTACATTTACATATTTTACACTTTTAACATAAATGTCAAGGAAGATGAAGTGCAATGGGGTATAGTCATTGCGCTGGGTATGCAGTTACAGTTGCATGGCTATACTCAATCCCGACTCTTGCGTCCTCGTTCGCGCACTCTGGGCAACGTGTGCAACCCATGTGTGAGATGCGGTAACCAATCCGAGTGGAGCCTTGGGTCACGGCAGAAAGAGAGGGAGCTTCGGTGGGGCCACTCTGACTTATTCGGTTTAAGGGCTCACTGAAGTCTGCAGCGTCTGTTCACCAGTAGGTGCGGCTGCAAGCGGGTGTCTGCTTGGAGCAAGCGGCTCGCTATATAAACGTGTATTTGGTTGCGAAACCACCCCCGTCCCAGCAATGGGTTGTGCGCTGGGCTTGGGACCCGCCACGTAAAAACCACTTCCAGTGAAGAAGCAAGGCAAAGCCTCGGATGAGACCCCCCCTTATGACGACGACCACGGCAAATGTTTAAAGGACTACGATTTGAGGGCATGCACCTGGAATGTCCGGACCCTTAATGGGGAAGGTGCCTCTGCCCGGCTGGTTGATGTCCTCGTAAGGACAAAAGCTGACATCACCGCCATCCAAGAAATGCGTTGGACGGGGCAAGGCAAACAATGTCTGGGGCCTTGCGACGTCTACTACAGCTGCCATGTAAAGGAGCGCAAATTCGGAGTTGGATTTGTGGTGGGAGAGAGACTCCGTCGCCGAGTACTGTCGTTCACCCCGGTGGACGAGCGTCTAGCCACAATCCGCATCAAAGCGAGATTCTTCAACATCTCGCTCATCTGCGCCCATGCCCCGACGGAAGAGAAGGATGAGGCATCCAAGGATCTCTTCTATGAGCGCTTGGAGCGCACGTACGAGCGCTGCCCCCGTCATGATATCAAAATCGTGCTTGGCGACTTCAATGCCAGGGTGGGCAAAGAAGGGATCTTTGGAACCACCGTCGGAAAATTCAGCCTCCACGACGAAACGTCCGACAACGGATTGAGGCTGATCGACTTCGCCGGGGCCCGAAACATGGTAGTATGCAGTACTAGGTTCAAGCATAAAAAGATCCATCAAGCTACCTGGCTGTCTCCGGATCGAAAAACGAGAAACCAAATCGATCATGTTGTGATAGACGGAAGGCACGCTTCCAGTGTTTTAGACGTACGCACACTCCGAGGCCCAAACATCGACTCGGACCACTATCTTGTTGCAGCCAAGATACGCACCCGCCTCTGTGCAGCAAAAAATGTGCGCCCAAATATGCAAGGAAAGCTTAACGTCGAAAAGCTGCAATCACAACAGACAGCCAGCGCTTTCGCTACTCGACTCTCACACCTGCTCTCAGAGAGCACTCTTCAACAAACCGACATATGCGAGCAGTGGAACCACATTTCCCTCTCATTAAGTACCGCCGCCGAAGAAGTAGTCGGATTTCAGCGAGCCCGAAAGAACAACTGGTACGATGAGGAGTGTCAGGAAGCTGCAGAGAAAAAAGATGCCGCCTACAGGGCCACGCTGCGATCGGGCGCAACGCGCGCTATGTGGGACCGCTATAGGGATCTGAAGAGGGAAGCGAGACGTATTTGCCGCAACAAGAAGAGAGAGGCAGAAATACGTGAGTGCGAAGAGCTTGAAATGCTGGCCGACAGGAGGAATGCCCGAAAATTTTACCAGAGAGTTAGGCGACTTACGGAAGGTTTAAAGACCGGGGCGCACTCCTGTAAGAACAATAATGGCGACCTAGTAACTGATGTCCAGAGCGTACTTAAATTATGGAGGGAACACTTTTCCGCCCTACTAAATGGTAGCAGCACGGAAAGTTGTGGAGAAGAAGAACCCGAGCCCGCAGTCGATGATGACGGAGTCGACGTTCCACCGCCTGACTATGACGAGGTACGTATAGCAATAACGCGGCTGAAAAACAACAAAGCTGCTGGAGCTGACAGCCTGCCAGCTGAGCTATTCAAGTACGGCGGCGAGGAGTTGATAAGGTGCATGCATCAACTCTTGTGCAGAATATGGTCAGATGAACGCATGCCCGACGACTGGAATTTAAGTGTGCTCTGCCCAATCCACAAGAAAGGTGACCCCGCCATTCGCGCCAACTACCGCGGGATCAGCCTTCTAAGCATAGGTTACAAGGTCTTATCGAGCGTATTGTGTGAAAGACTGAAGCCCACCGTCAATGAACTGATTGGGCCTTATCAGTGTGGCTTTAGACCTGGCAAATCCACCATAGACCAGGTATTCACAATACGCCAAATCTTGGAAAAGACCCGCGAGAAAAGGATCGACACTCACCACCTATTTGTCGACTTTAAAGCCGCTTTTGACAGCACTAAAAGGAGTTGCCTATACGCCGCTATGTCTGAATTTGGCATCCCCTCAAAACTCATACGGCTGTGTAAAATGACGTTGAGCAATACCACCAGCTCCGTCAGAATTGGGAAAGACCTCTCCGAGCCGTTCGCCACAAAACGGGGTTTCAGACAGGGCGACTCCCTTTCATGTGACTTCTTTAATCTGATGTTGGAGAAGATAATAAGAGCTGCAGAACTGAACCGCTCAGGAACAATTTACTACAAGAGCGTGCAATTGCTGGCTTATGCCGATGACATCGACATCATCGGTAACAAAAACCGCGAAGTCTGTTCTGCCTTTTCCAAGTTGGATAGGGAAGCAAAGCGCATGGGTCTGGTGGTAAACGAGGACAAGACGAAGTATCTCCTGTCATCAAACAAACAGTCAGCACATTCGCGCCTTGGCACCCACGTCACTGTTGACAGTTACAATTTCGAGAAAGTAGAGAATTTCGTTTACTTGGGAACCAGCATTAACACCGATAATAATGTCAGCATTGAAATCCAACGTAGAATCACTCTTGCCAACAAGTGCTACTTTGGACTGAGTAGGCAATTCAGGAGTAAAGTCCTCTCTCGACGTACGAAAACCACGCTCTATAAGTCACTCATCATGCCCGTGCTGGTATATGGCGCAGAAGCATGGACAATGACAACATCCGATGAGGCGGCTCTTGGAGTGTTTGAGAGAAAGATTTTGCGGAAGATTTACGGGCCTTTACGCGTTGGCGACGGCGAGTACCGCAGACGATGGAACGATGAGCTGTATGAGCTTTACAACGATATGGACATAGTGCAGCGAATTAAAATACAGCGGCTCCGCTGGCTTGGTCATGTCGTTCGAATGGACACCGACGCTCCAGCTCTGAAAGTATTCAACTCGGAACCCGCTGGTGGTAGCAGAGGAAGAGGGAGGCCCCCACTGCGATGGAAAGATCAGGTGGAGAAGGACTTGGCTTCACTTGGCGTTTCCAATTGGCGTCAGTTGGCACAGAGGAGAAACGACTGGCGTGCTTTGCTGAACTCGGCCAAAATCGCTTAGGCGGTTACAGCGCCAAAAAAGAAGAAGAAGAAGACAAGGAAGATATTTTAAGATACACTTCTTAACAAACCTATTTTTTAAGTTATTATGAATGGATAAAAGAGACATCTTCTTTGAATTCAGTACTAAAACTTGACATTTCATGTGCTTATCAAAACTTTATACATGTTAACTAGATTGGCCATTTATCTTAAAATTATATAATATTAATTATTTGTTTATAAAAATGCAGTTTACACTTTAACAAAACCCGTATAAATCCAAAGTTTAATCTTTGCGCAACATTAAAAAAAATGAAGAAACTTTCGTAAAGCTTTTTAATTAGATTTCCTAGAAATAAATATTTTGAGTATGCAGTTTTGTAGCTCGATCGTCAAAAATATGCCATACATCAACTCTAAATCATAGCTACTTTAAATTTGCACTTTATTAGACTAAAATTGAATGAGCTAAAAAAATGCCAAATTTAAAGAAATAAAATTGAAATAGAAAGTTAGAAATTTTTACGAAAGTTTGTCGATTTTTGTTTAATGTTGTTCAAAGATTAAACTTATTTTTATTTAGTGTTTGTTAAGGAATAAACTATATTTTTATAAACAAACTAGCAGACCCGGCGAACTTCGTCCCGCCCAAAGTAAATCCTTTGTACACGGTCAAAAATTTGGGTTTAATTTTTAAACCGCGCTGGGACAATTGCCTTTTTTTATCTTTTATAGTCTACTTTTTTAACCAGTCAATAGTTTTAAGCAATTTCTATGTTTTATATTTTTATATTGTGGTTAAAATTTTAGTCCAAAAAGTTCGTGGTTTAAAAATCAAACCAAAATGTTTTAGTTCTAGTTTCTAGGTTTCATATATAGAAAATTTGGTTTAAAATCTAAACCGAAATAGAAAATGTTTGCACACAGCGAAATGTGGTGTTGATTCAAACTCAACATTTGAAAGCACATTTACATGCGTGGCTGTAGCTGAGTGTGCAAAGCTGCTTAATAAAATTGGTTGCTACTAAGGCTGTCCGGGTTCAATCCCCATCAGACGGAGCATGAAATTTTATTTTTATTTTTTAATCTTAATTATGAAAATGTTTGGGTTTAAAATTTAAACCGAACTGTTTAAATTCTAAGCCCAGCATACATATGTGCCCTCTTTTTTTAATTTATAAGGTTTGTATTTGAAACTGAATTTATGTAGTTTGGTGATATATGTAGTCCAAAAAGTTTAAAATTAAAACCGAAATTTTTAACCGTGTATTGAAACACTTTGGTCCAACATTTTCACCAAGAGTTCATGTTCATGATTTTTAGTGACGCATTTGTCTTCTAATATTACGGTTTGGTGGTTGTCAGAAGGCATATTTGCCGTCTTAAATAACTTAGCAAAACTGTACACGCATACAAAGATACGTAATAGTTTCAGTGCGTTTGAAAGGCGCCATGTCCCCTTTTCAAATAACTCCAATTTTCTCTAAGAGCATAGGATTGATTTCATATATCTCTATACCATTTTCGAGTAATCTACCATGGGAGGTGCCACGTCCCTTTTTCCAATAGCCCCAACTTTTCTTCATGACCAGTCGCGTTTTATATATCTTGTACATACCAAGTTCCAGTACTCTTCCATGAACACATTCAGAGATATGCAGTATGAAAAATTCGATGTGTATGGGAAGTGCCACGCCTCCTTTTCCGATAACCACAATTTTTATCTCCATGAGTATGCGATTGCTTTCATATATCTCCATACAAAGTCGAGACCTCTTCCATGAACATTTTCCGGGATATGCAGTATGAAAAATTCGATGTGTATGGGAAGTGCCACGCCTCCTTTTCCGATAACCACAATTTTTATCTCCATGAGTATGCGATTGCTTTCATATATCTCCATACAAAGTCGAGACCTCTTCCATGAACATTTTCCGGGATATGCAGTATGAAGAATTCGGTTTGTATGGGAGGTGCCACGTAAATTTTTCCAATAACCGCAATGTTTATCCATGAATATGCAAATGTTGTCATATATCTCCATGCCATATTCGAGTAGTCTACCAGCGGTATGAAATATACTTTACATCCGATTCTCATACCTACCATATATAAAACAA
Organism: Rhagoletis zephyria; assembly: GCF_001687245.7. Lineage (NCBI taxonomy): Eukaryota > Metazoa > Arthropoda > Insecta > Diptera > Tephritidae > Rhagoletis > Rhagoletis zephyria. Next base: position 35,050 of record NW_016158885.1, on the reverse strand, counting down.
AAAATTTCATAAAGATCGGTCGAGCCGTTTAGGAAGAGTTCGATTTTTATATGTATATTAGATAAGCACGATGCGAGAAGCATAGAAAAACTTCGATGAAAAAAAATTATCCTATCCTTTAAGCTGGAACCAACAATACACACCCACAAAATTTCATTGAAATCGGTTAAGCGGTTTCAGAGATTAGCGTAAGCGAACACAGTGACACGGGATATTTATATATTAAGACCCTAATATAAGCACCTACCATAGATACGTTTGCGTACCAAACTTCAATTTCATTTGACTTGTGGTTTTGAAATTATAGCTGGTAAAATTTGCCACGCCTATGGGATGTGCCACGCCCACTTTTACAAACCCATTTATATATAAGCACCTACCATTGATATATCTGCATACTAAATTTCAAGTTCGTGGGACTTGTAGTTCCGAAGTTATAGCTGTTAAAAAATTCCATGCCTATTGGATGTGCCATGCACTCTTTTCCAAACTCATTTATATATACCCTAATATAAGTACCTACCATTAAAATGGCTGCGTACGAAATTTCAAGTTCAAGCGACTTATAGCTCCGGAGTTATAGCTGATAAAACATTCCAGGTCATGGGACGTGCCGGTTCCGCCTTTTAAAAACTCACTTATATATAGCCTACTTCAAGAACCTACTAAAGATACGTCTGCGTACCAAATTTCAATTTCACGTGACATATGATTCCGAATTTTCCACGCCTATGGGATGTTACACTCAGTTATATATGCCTTACTTAAAGCGCCTACCGTAGATATGCCTGCACACAAAATTTCAAGTTCTTGGGACTTATGGTTCCCAAGTTATAGTTGATAAAAGGGTCCACGCCTATGGGATTTGCCACGCCCCTTTTTACAAACTCATGTATATATAGCCTACTGTAAGCACCTACCGCAGATATGTCTGCATACCTAATTTCAATTTCATGTGACTGATAGTTGTAGGGTGGCCAGATATTATAGTGACATAATCAGTACAGTTGGGATCAAAAATCAGTTCAAAGTAGGGCTGTACGATTATTCGATTACTCAAGCAAGTTGGTTAATCAATTGCCCGAGTAATCAAGATTNTAGGGCTGTGCGATTATTCGATTACTCGAGCAAGTTGGTTAATCAATTATTCGGTTAATCAATTACTCGAGTAATCAAGATTTTGATTACTCAAAACGATGATTAATCGAGTTACTTGAAATATGATTACTCAAAAAAAATAATTTTGCTCGTTAAAAGAGTTTGCTTTGGAAAAAGCTTATTTTCTTTTTTACATTCTCAAAGTATCAAGGAACTTTAACTACTTTATACATATGTAAAGAGTAGAAATGTTGATTACTCATTTTACTCGAAATGTTGATTAATCATAAAGCAAATTACTTAAATATTTTTGTTTTTGGTTAATCAAAAATCTTGATTACTCGAGTAACTGAACTTTTGAGTAATCATAACTTCTAATTAATCGAATAACTGAGTTATTTACTTTATGATTAATGAAAATTTTGAGTAATCAATTAATCGCACAGCCCTAGTACAAAGTCATAAAAATCAGCTCATTTTTAAGGCTATTTTTTTATTATTAACAATATAACGACCAAATAACAGCGCATTAATTTAACAAAAAATAACTAATAGACTTTTAAATACATATAGTATTATCAATATAAAAATTCATTACTTTAAAACAAATCAAAGGTATTACATATGTATGTACAGCTGTGCTCAGGAAAATAGTAGTAAAATGTATTGACAGGTTTTGAAATTTTGTTTTTATTTCCTTACTTTTATAAAAATATAGTTAATTCTATAACAAAAGACATGTGAGCTGATGTTTTAAACTTTCTAGAAAATTTATAAAAAATGAGGAAAAAAATAAAAAATTTGTAGTTTCAGTTTCAGTAGAAGCCGAACTCGAGTCAGAATCTGTTTGCATATTTTAAGCTACAAATTTAAAACTTATTTAGTTGGTGTGCTTATTAAATACAACATTCACATTAAAATGTTGACTAAAATGTATACTACCGAATTATCGCTAAACGAATTTTCGAGTACGAATGAAATTTAATAGTGTTAAATGTGTATGTGCAAGTAAAATTACAGGTGGTAGAAGATCAAAAATCAAAGTAAAGCTATATATATCATATTCAAGAGTCGGTAGTTTGCACCTTTTCCAAATTTTTAGAACTTACATTGCACCGAAGCAGTAGTCGTCTTAAGTTTGAAATACTGACAGCCGATTTCTCAGTGGATGTTTAATTATAATCAAAAGATTATCTCTTATTGTCATCTTCTCAGTGTACTTAATATATGATTAACTCACCACCACCTTTCATAAGATTTATTAATGGCGAAACCAGCTTTTCCTGTAAATCCTGTAAAACCTGCAAATCGTGATTGCCAATCGGGTTGAGTTGAATCCAAACAGTTTGTTATTTTGCGAACTCCTAGGAAACGAAACAATTGCAAGCTGACACATTTTTAATAATGGTTTAAAAAAAAAATCAGCACATGTACTGATTAAATCAGCGCATCTGTCCACCCTAGATGGTTGTGAAATTATAGCTGATAAAAATTTCCACGCCTATGGGATGTACCACGCCCCCTTTTACACACTCCTTTATATATATTTTACTGTAAGCAGCTACCATAGCTATGTCTGCATACCAAATTTCATGATCATGTGGCTTATAGTTCCGGAGTTATAGCTGATAAAAATTTCCACGCCTATGGGATGTACCACGCCCCCTTTTACACACTCCTTTATATATATTTTACTGTAAGTAGCTACCATAGTTATGTCTGCATACCAAATTTCATGATCATGTGGCTTATAGTTCCGGAGTTATAGCTGATAAAATATTCCTATTGGATGTGCCCCGCCCACTTTTACAACCTCATTCATATATACCCTACTATAAGCACCTACCATATGTATGACTGAATAACAAATTTCAAGTTCATATGACTTATAGTTTCGGATTTATAGCTGATAAAATATTCCAAGCCTATTGGATGTGCCACGCTCACTTCTACAAACTCATTTATTTATACCATACTATCCCTGTAGGGAAACCGCGGGCTAATGAATAAAATTTCTAGTTCCGTACTAGGTCTTTATCGCCAAAAACGAACTAGTCCGATAGGAACTAGATCCCCAGCAGTCCAAAATTGGCGAAAAGTGGTACTTTTAAAAAATTAATTTTTTCCAGTTTTTTCACTTGAAATCTATATCTAAATTGACGAATTTAGAAATAGTTCGGAACTATAGAAAAAGGGATGCAGAACGAACTAGATCTTATATGTCGAATTTAGAACCAGTTCAGAACTGTCGAAAAAGGGATGCAGCGCGGGGCTTGTTTACTTTACATAGATATGTGTTCGGCGGTTTTTTCGTTCAAATACGCTTCTAGTCTGTGCTTCGCAGATGCTTTTTCATAGCTTGGTAATACAAAACTAAAATTTGTGTTAACATTTCAACATCTTGAGACAGTCTGGAATCTAAGAAATAACAGCGAGCACTTCTGCAAACTCAGCTACAGCTAAAGGTATGTAAACATACATTTCTTACAATCATTCAAACAAATTTAATTTCAAATTGAAAACACATTTTTTCCAAAAAAACTTAAAATCGCACACACGGAAGAACCAAAAAGATTGAAAAATCATGATACTTTTTTCTTTCGTCTGTCGATTTTAGAACTGGTTCGGAACTATAGAATTTAGGACTAGTTCGGAACTATCGAAAAAGGGATGCAGCGGGGGGCAATTGACACTTCCTAGGACATCGCCATGTTAAATTCGCCAGTTGCTTGCATGCAAAAGAGATTTATCGCGAACCAGTACTGGGTCTAAATGTACTAGAAGCGCACCAGTTCAGAACTAGAGATTTTCCCCACAGGGCCCTGTAGAGAAAACACGAACTAGTGAACCAAATTTCTAGTTCAGTACTAGTTCTTTTTCGCCAAAAACGAACCAGTCCGATAGTAACTAGGCCCGCACCAGTCCAAAAGCAGTGGAATGTGGTACTTTCACTAAACTATTTTATTTCAAATTTTAAAAGCAGGGAAGGTAATCATTATGAGTAAAATAATTTAAATCAGCATTTAATCATTATTTTATGAATTATTAATGAGTTTTATTTTTTCGCACAAACGGAAATAATTATTATTTGATTTTTATTTTTGGGATTACAAATAATAATTATTTTATGATTTTTATTTTTTCGCGCAGAGATTATCATTAATTTTGAGTTTTATTTTTCCACTTAAAAACAATGACAATTTATAAAATTGAAAAGGCCATACAGACGCAACCTACTGAAACTTTGACCTGAAAAGTTTGGGTCTTATTCCTCTTATAAGGGTGCGGCTACCTCTCAAAAGGATACGTCGGTAATCACGCTGGTATAGTTTTTGAGTCGCTTAATAATCATTATACTTAGTGATTCCATAAAAAAAGGCCAAATCTTGAAGGGCAATTGAGAAAGGCAATGCAGTTGCAGAAAAAGAGGCATTTAAAAAAAAGTGTCAAAATAATTACCACTTTCTCACTAAATTTATTTAAAAATTCAAGACACCAGAGCTACCTTTTTTTAAGAAAAGATAAATTAATTTTTTTTTATGCAATCCAGCACAGCTGCCTTAATACATACAGTCAGTCAATAAAGTTTAGGTACAACGATTTTTTTACAATACAGCAACTATTTTTTAAATTTTTTAGTTTTCGGTAATTTTTTATAAAAATATGGTCAATTATACAACAAAATCCCCCAAAATCAGAGTTCCAAACCTTGTGGAAAATTTAAGAAAATTATGCAAAATTTCATTAAAATAATTCACTTTCTATTTACGCTCTCTAGAAAAAGTTGAGTTTTCAGTTTTTTAGCCCACTCAGTTTTAGAATAATGAAGTGCAAGTATGAGGAAGCTAGGACTTACCAAACAACAAAAAAAATTATTGCTAAATATGAATGGTAAGTCCTAACTACCTCAAACTTGCACTTTGTTATACTAAAATTGAATGGGCTAAAAAACTGCGGACTTAACTTTTTTCTAAAGAGTGTAAATTGCAATATTTGGATGGAAATTTGCAGAGTTTTCTTTAATTTTGCATAAGGTTCGGAACTCTGATTTTTGGGGTTTTTGGAGTAGAAGTAAACATATTTTTATAAAAAATTAGGGTAAAATAAAATATTTAAAAAATAGTTGCCGGTATTGTAAAAACTTCCCTGTACCTAAACTTTATTGACTGACTGTATATCTCATTTAAGTACGACTTTCGAAGTAACTCATATACATATAAGCTTAAAAAGAACTGAATTTACTTAAAAGCCAATATTCAATTAGTCAATTAAATTTAGAGAAGTAAGACAAAGTGAACTAATATTTTTACTTTTAAGCAGAACGCTCTTTTGTTTTTTACTTACTACTTAGGTTTAATACTACTACTACTACTAATGTGGTTTATAAATTTTTAATAAATGCGCACAAAGATTTGTGATGGTATTGTCCTTCCTTCAACCGATCGTAATTAATATAAAAGGGAAATGTTTCGACAAGCTTGATTAGAAATATAGATCTAAGGTGACGAATGTATAACAGGTTGGGAACTATAAAAAATGGATGCAGATCGAACTAGATCTCATCTGTCGAATTAGGAACTGGTTTGGAACTAGAGAAAGGGGATGCAGAACGACCTAGATCTCATCTGTCGAATTTGGAACTGGTTCGGAACTATAGAAAAAGGGATGCAAAACGAACTAGATCTTATCTGTCGAATTTAGAACTGGTTCGGAACTAGAGCCAAAGGGATGCAACGGGGGACAATTGACACTTCCTAGGACATCGCAATGTTAAATTCGCCAGTCGCTAGCATGCAAAAGAGAATTAACGCGTACTAGCCATAGTTCCAAACACACAAGAACCAAACCAGTTCCGCACTAGTTCGTTTCCCTACAGGGATAAGCATCTACCATATATATGACTGCATACCAAATTTCAAGTTCATGTGACTTATAGTTTCGAAGTTATGGCTGATTCAAAATTTCACGGGAGGTGCCACGCCCCCTTGTCGAATCCCAATTTTTTACCCTTTTATAGGCCAAGGTGCAACCTGGCCCATACATACTTACATACTTCCACAAATATATAGTAGATATATCCTTCTCTTAGCATAAAATCATTTTTGGGGATGTCTCGGCCACAGGGCCACCTATCGTGTAAGTTTCAAGTCCAAATATTTCTCTTAAATTGGCTAAATTGTTTTCAAAATAGGAGCCAAATCAGCAAGTAAATGCAATTTTTATGAATATCCCGACTCCAGCGCCACCTAGCGATTACATTTTTAGTCGAAATATTTCCCTTCAAGGTGCCGAAATATGTTCCAAATATGAACGAAATCGGTCCAGCCGTTTAGTAGTTTAGTCTCAGCTTTCTTCATTTTTCGGCAACAACAACAAAAAATGTAAAATTTTTTTAAATCAAAGAACCTTCCAGACAGACGGTNATATGTTCCAAATATGAACGAAATCGGTCCAGCCGTTTAGTAGTTTAGTCTCAGCTTTCTTCATTTTTCGGCAACAACAACAAAAAATGTAAAATTTTTTTAAATCAAAGAACCTTCCAGACAGACGGTCCAAAAATGTGCTTTTTACAGAATTTAAATCGGTTCAACCGTTTGGTCAGGCATCGCCGTCATACGAAAGACATTTCATATTTATATATATAGATAATTCAAATTAAAATATAATAAAATAAATAGTGACATCTAGTCAATATGTGAGTGTCGTAAAGTTATGATATTTAAGAACATCTCTTTCTTAATTAACGATGACACTGTTTCTATATGAAGCTGATTTCGACATTTTAATTTAATAAAATTTAGTATCGAAAATATTCTTTCAATACCTGCCTAGGAATGTGATAGATATAATGGTTCGTTCAAAACCTTTTATCCAAGCTTATAAAGGCAAAAACGAGAAGGCGAAGACAAAAAGAGAGAAAAAAATTTCCCGCAGTAAATTTTCAGATTTTTAAAACGGTATAGTAATTTAACTTTTTAAATTCAAATAAAGCATGAAGACCCCATGGAATAAACGTGTAGATAAAAAATATATAATGGTAAAACTGGCACATACATAAATATAAGAAAGAATGCACTCAGGCGACGCCTCTAGCCATTGTGTGTCACAAATTTAAGTTATCGATGGAAATTTTTTTTTCATCCCACCCCCCCAAAGCCAAATCCTGGCTACGCCGCTGTATAGGAGCATTATGTTATAGTATAGTATATTTTAAATTTGGAAATTTTAATGACAATTCTTTGAAGTTTGATGATTTTTTTTGCACGCTTTGAAACTTTTATTTTGTGGTTTCTGTTACAGATTGAATTATATTTTAAATGAAAATTATTAAAAATAAAAAATAAACATAATTTGCAAACAATATCATTTTGGATTTCGATGCTAATGAGTTGAACGTAGGTGTATATGCATTAGGGTGGTCCAAAAATGGATGTGAAAAAGTAAAGTCGGAATTTTTATGCTCTCACCCCCCAGGATTGTTCTATAACGAAAAAAATATATCCTTATTTTTTATTTTGAAATCAAAAAAAAAATTAGAGGTCGCCCAAAGCGCCCAAAGTTTTCCATGTATTTTATATGGGGAAAAAACAGCTTTTCGTAGAAATGGTATAGATTTCCTAAAAATCTATATTTTTCTGTTGGAAGACTCTATTTATCTGCAGGAGGTTCGCAGTAATAATACTCAATTGTTTATTTAACCATTTTTTCATTGCAACTATAATTTATAGGTCCGCCAAAAACCCACAAAAACCCCGAAAAATGCAATGGGGGACCAATAAAAAATTGTTAGTATTAAACAATGGTTAAATAAACAATTGATATTATTATTGAAAGTATCCTGAAGAGAACCAGAGCTATTCGATCGAAAAATATTGATTTTCAAGAATTCTATACCACTTCTACGAAAAGTTGTTTTTTCCCATATAAAAATATGTACATGGAAACTTTGAGTGCTTTGAGCGACCTCTAAATATTTTGTGATTTCAAAATAAAAAAAATATTGGTACACTTTGTTCGATATAGAACAATCCTAGGGGGTGAGAGTATTACAATTTCGACTTTACTGTTTTTGGACCATCCTAATATACATATTACTACCATACTTCATATATTTGTGCACATTAATGTAGAAATTTCTACACTCGTTCCAACCGAAAAGCATTTGCTTGTGTTACACAGTCATATGTACATATGTACATACCAGGGATGTTGCGAATATTGCATTCGCATTCGTTATGCAAATGATTCGTATCATTTTACATTCGCATTCCCATGAAATGATACGAATGTTTTGCGAATGCGTATGTCTACATGGGCAGAGAGTCCTCTCTAATATTGTTGAAATGACTCTGTCTAACCAGGGTGCGGACAATAACCGGTGTTGAGACAGTTTCTCAACGGTACGAAAGCGCCCTGATTTGCTTAGAATTTTGAACGAAAAACCATGTATGCTAAAATTCCTATTATGGATATATGTAAACGTAAATTAAATCAATTTGCGGAATATGATATCGTAAATTAAACATACTTTAAGGTATGAAAACCAGGACGTATGACGAGTTCTTAATAAATTGCTTTGAGCTACTTTATGCACGAACTAACTAAAGTACAATTGGCGAATCATCATCGAAATATAGAACTCGTCTTTAGACTCGTGACAGAAGTCCTTTTAATTTATCGATAAAAATGAAAGTACTGGATTATTCTAGTATAATATATTTTAGACAGTGGCGGCAACAACTGGCTTTTAGCTTCAGGCGCTAAACGGCTAAGTAGTATATCAAGCTACATTAATGGGCCTTCAACAAGTATTGCTAAAAGTCTTATAAGCTAGAAATCATTTTAAATTCCTCCAGTGAAAGCGAAGGCTCGTATGTAGAATCTGGAGACATTAAAAAATTTGAAATTAAAGCTCAGTTGAAGGCCTATCTTAAAGAAAAACGAGCTCATCTAGGAGAAAATCTTCTGGATTGATGGAAAACTAAACTAAAATACGACAAGTATGGCCCCTGCAGTGACAAGCCGAACCAGTTCTTACCAGTGTGCTTACCAGTTCGACAATTTCGAAGAACTTAAGCGTTCAGCGACATCTGCCTTTGAAATGTCAAAGCCAAAAATAAAACGCAACTAATTACATTTGTTACAAATGTGGGATGTGGCGTCACGTGAAGACTACTGGTCCCGGTTCTGAGATCGCAGGTTCGAGGCCGCTTGGAGGTTTTTAAGATTTTTAAAGTTAAATCCATGTAAGTAAAAATAATTATTTCAATTTAAATTTAAATAACAAATTTGCAAATCTAATTGCATTGCAGAAAAAACATACATATCGGAAGAAATGCTTGTGCCATAAAAAAAATTTAAACAAATTGAAAAAAAAATGAAAAAAATCTTTTTTATATAAATTTCAAAATTACAATAAAAACTCTTAATAAAAAAAATTATAAATAAAAAATAAATAAAAATTTTCCTGCACCAGGACTTGGACCTGGAACCTCAGGCACACCACGCCAGTGCTTTGCTCTGTCGGCCATTGGCACTGTCGGAGCGCCGCGAGCAAAAAGGCATACTTAGGCTTTTCACCGGGGATGAATTGGCAGACTATCTCATCAACTGGTATGATGCTACTAGTATTTCTACTAGTAGATGCTGCTGCATAGCCTGACAATTGACATCTCGTAGGACATCGCAATCTTAAAAATACCAGTCGCTAACATTGAAAAAGGATAGAACGTGAACTAGTTGGCCTGAAACACAGACTGGTAGAACTCTATTTCACAACTAGTAGCTTGCCCTGCAGGGGCCCGCAAATATTTCATATTTTCCACCCGCCAGCGTTCCAAGTGAGCAATTGTTCAGTGCAGACGGCCAAGGCGTATCAACTACAGGTGGTAGCGATCGAAGTCATGCTTCTTCTAATGAACACGCTTGTGTCAAATTATCGCCTGTTTTGCTTTGTTTACATATCCGCATATACATACGCATATACGTAAATATATACCCTGCAAACAAATGCTCCCGAAATCTTTAAGAGTATCGGAAATTTGTTACGATTCTTTTAGGAATCTTTAAAGAAAAACATAGAATTCTATGAAATCCTGGTATGCAGGGTATACATATACATACGAATATGAATAGATAAAGAAGATGTTGATGACACAAGGAGTTCATACCAACGGTAAATGTTTTTGTACGATTTCTACAACCTGTAGTTATTGAATCATGGTAGCCGGCCTTATATACGTGCCTCTAAGAAAGCGTCTCATGGGAGAAAAGGCAGCAAAATTACTTTTTTTTTTAAATATAATTGCCTCTTTTGAACTTTGACTACTAGATTAAAACACTGTATAGGTTAAGCACTCGTTCAATGTTCTAATAAATTAAAATATTTTTAAGTAATAAAAACGATGACTTAAGGTGATTATAGCTTTTTTAATGTTATTCCTAACATTCGCATTCGCATTGTGAAAATTCGCATTCGCATTCGCGAATGTTAAAAATATAGCATTCGAAATATCCCTAATACGTATATATGGACTATCTGTGCTGTATAGTTAATAAGGTTTTGCAAAAATTAACCCAAGCATAGTGTGCTCTTTATGGTTTTAAGGCTAGAGGCTTCTTTGCTAAATATTTCGTAGATATTCAATTTGGTTTAGACGCTTGTGATCGTCATTTCTCCGAGGCCATAAAATTGGAGAAGAAGCTGGTGTCTACTGCGGTTCCTGATATTAATTTACCTAATTCACCTTCTTTGCTTAATTTATCCCAGTTCGACTATTGCATTGGGAGTTGAAGACTTTTCGCCTCCGTTGACTGAAGATATCTCAGATTAACGGGTTTATTCCAATCTTCTATTACTAGCATCTGCCGTGGAAGAAGCTCAGTGGGAAATAAGAGACTTAAATGTGATTATTTCGGGCGAAAGTGGAGTAGAAAGAGGAAGCCAAATAAATCTAAGTTTCACCGCAATCGCAGCTAGAGAGAAAAAAGTAATGGAGGAAAATTTTAGGTTAAAGGCTCAGTTAGAAGAAAAAGATACACTGAGGGAAATAATGCATAGTAAAAATGAATACTTTATATTTGATTATCGTTTAAAAATGTTCGTATTTAAAAATAATATTTTCATACAAAATTTATTACGCACGTATTTGACTGTTCACATCTGAGTATATATATGTAAGCTCTGAGAGTGGTGACAACACACACATACATACATAGTACAAATCGCTTGCTGTGGTGTTGATGGATATTCAACATTTGAAAGCAAATTTATATGTCTGGGTGTAGCTTAGTGCGCAAAGATGCTTGCCACAAGTTGTTGATATCCGGAGATGATCGGGTTCGAATTCCACTGCAGTCAACATGCAAATTAATTTTTTTTTAGTTTTTGTCTTGATTATTCACTTCACGGATGCTTTTTCAGTACGAACGCGGTCATTTTTATATGCGCGTAATTGAATTGAATATTTACCAATATACAGTACTTTCGTTGACGTTTATAGTAAGATCAATTACGTTTCTATTTGATTTTAATATTTTTTTACCTCAGTGTAGGAACATTTCATATTTAAAATATTAACTCTCAGAAATGGCAATTAAATTAAAAAACTTAGAGAAAGAGATTAGAGATTTCGAAGCAGATTCAACAAGAGATTTTCGTAGTAGTTTTCCCCCGCAGGTTAGAGCAATAGTAGAAAATAGTTTAAAAAATGTTAATCGTCATCCCAGGGGTCGTAGATACGACAATTACTTAAAAACTTTGGCTTTATTTACTTCCTTTCTCCTCCAGCATATAGACACCTGAAGCCCCTTCCTAGGTTTCCGGAAGAGAGAACTTTTGACGAGTTCGTTTCGGGATGGCTCCGTTCCCAGGTTGTAGCAATAGTTCTATTAAATGTTTAGAGTTAAGATCGCGAGGTTTTTCGCAGGGCCAAAAATTTGTATCAATTTCGCGTGACGAAATGTCACTTAGGAGCCATATGCAGTATATTCCGAAATATGATAAAATTTTAGGAGTTGAAGACTATGGTGACGAGAATCGCACCTGTAGGATTGGTAATGACTCTTATGGTCCAAGGTATCGGTGGGGTATCGTGGGCCCAACCGGTATCATATTTTATAGTTCATGGTTCCTGTAAAGGAGATGTAGCCAAAAAAATATATTTTTGAAGAAATTACTCAAATACGGAATATAGGTCTTAGGCCATTTTGTGTGTGATCAGCGTTCTAATTTCATAAATTTGGCTCGCATTTTTGGAGTTTCAGAAAAACTACCATATTTTCAAGTAAATGGCAAGGATATATATATTATTTTTTTTTTAGTCAAAGCAGATAGCCTCAGCCGCTCGTGCTTTTAAATATTTATTGTAAATTTATTTATAATGAATAATAAAAATAATAATAATAAATATTTTTTTATTTTGATACCCCCACCTCCTTAAAAGTACAAGAAATTGCCTAGAAAATTCCAAAAATAAGGTGAGCTTTAAATCGCGTCCGATAAGTTGGATAGATATTATACATTTTTATAATAAAGATTCACAGAACCCTGTTTGTTGCGCCCCAACGCTTTCGGAAGCACACATCTTTCCTAATAGTTTCCAAAAAATGAGTGTAAAGCTAGCATCCCAGGTCTTTAGTGACACTGTTGGTTCGGGTATGTTAGCCGCTTACAGCTCGAGAAATTTGACTTGTGCTTCCACAAGTTTTGTAACACCGCGGAATACGTTTTATTTTTAACCGACTTCCAAAAAAGGAGGAGGTTATCAGTTCGTCAGAATATTTTCTTTTTTTTTTCTTTTATGTATGTATGTTACCGCATAACTTTGTACCACGTCAACCGATTTCGATAATTCTTTTTGCATCGGAAAGGTAGTGTCTCAGAGGTGGTATAAATCTGGTTAAGATCCGATTAGTGGATCATGAGATATATATATATATATTTTTTTTTTTATATGAGAGTTGAAGTCGGTTTTTTTTTGCTAAAAATTACTTGTTTAATAAGCTATGATACACTGAAAATAAAATTTCGTAAAAATGGTACGAAAAACTTTCGTAGTCTTGGTTTTCGTACAACGTACGAAGCTTTCGTTCATAATACGAACACATTTTTTACAACGAAACAAGATTTTACCAACCATTCGTATATATAACGAAAGGAGTTTCGTATGGCATTTTTTCAGCCCAATTTATGAAAACTTTCGTTTATTTTACAAAAAATATGCGTAAATTACCGAACAAATCTCTGTTCCAATAATTTTGTATATTGTACGAAGCACTCGTAATATTTACGTATGGTTTTAAAATATACGAAATCTACTATTCATTATTTGTTTTATTTATTAAATACTTTCGTACATACTACTAATGCAAAAGGGGCATTTCGCGTCAAGCGGACAGGGAAAAAAGGGTGATGCTTTAGAATTTCTTCATATTTTGGGTAATTGTACCTGTGTGAAATATGAAATTGTGCGCACATTTTTTTTCTTTATACGATGGTTACTTTTCGAGTTATGGGTTTCAAAAGAATAGTAAAAACTAAAATTAGGTTTTTTCTAAAGCATTTCTTTGTATAGAAAAAAGAACTTAAAAATTTTTAAACGTCGCGATTTTGTGAGAAAATTTCTCGCTTTTTAAAATGCGAAATCAATTTTCCAAAAAATTTTTTTTTGTTAAATCACACCGGAAGTGAAAATTTAAAAACAAAATTTGAGAAACTTCGACCAATATTTTTTAAATTTATTTAGTTTTTCCAAAATATAGCCTTAGGTATAATTATAATACCCTAAAAGTTGTATGGCCTTATTCATAAAAACTAAAGTAGGTTTAAAGAGCTTTATAAACTGACGTTTTCATACATTTATCAATTTATAAACTTTTTTATACAGTTTATGAGGTACCCGTAACCTTTTCCGGATCCTTCCGCGAGCGCAATTCGCGGCAGATAATACTTGTATGTTCCGAAGTAGGCTTAACACGCCCGCGTTTAGATGCAGGAACGTCCGGAATGTTGCTGCTTCGGACACTGTTCTTTTGGACAAAAGGCTGCATATTTAGAAAAATACCCTGGCGTATATTATGATACCTTTGATGGTAAACTAAATGGCGCCCTACTTTCGCCCCTTAGTTTTATCCTGCGCTACAATAAAAATGCACTCACCTAATGGAGTATATCAAAGTACCCTAATGGTACACGAAATGACACCCCTACTGGCGCCCCTTACAGCTATTCTGCGCTAGAATAAAAATGCACTGACCTAATGGAGTATATCAAAGTACCCTTAATGGTACACCAAATGGCGTCCCTACTGGCGCCCTTATAGTACCCTTACCATACTTCTCGTTACACATGAGGATGGATGGATTGGACTGGAGATCTTACCTCCTATGGTTTTATAAACCAATTGCATTCTGTTTTTAAATCTTGATGATAATTGATGTAATCTTAGCGTACATTTGTTTTAAATTATAATCAATGTAATGGTCTGTTAGAATTAATAATTTCTGTAGACTAAATAAATTCATAAATTAATAAAATTTGTTTTTAGTTTAACTGTAAGGATTTCCGTTTTGGAAATAAGAGGAATATCTTCTTATCACCAAACTATAGATATCTTAATAGATTTGTTCTTTTTTCTCTTTGTACCGAAGCACTTGTTTATTCTTTCTTATTGCAATAACGAAGGGAAATGCGGTGCAATATAAGTATTGCAACCTTCCACTGATCCTTTCGAATTATAATAGGGATATACCATGCATGTATAAGTACCTACATATCTACCTAATGACGTTTCCACATTAGTGTGACGTATTTTGTTTTTGGCATTGTTGCAGTTGTGAAAGTGAAACCGTAATGCAGCTTTTTAATCAGATTACCATTCTTATTATTTACGTTTCCTTCCAACTCCACTGGCTTCCCGCGCTCGATATCGGAGATTCTACAGTTTTGCGGTATCACCTGGGACGAAGTCTCACAACATGCAAATCAACGCAGTCAAAACTTAGCACTGCTCGCCACAAACTGACCATGCCAACGATTTCATTCCTCTTCCTCCTATTTTTCCCTTCTCAACCATCATGCCATTTCATGTAATCGCACAACTTTTTGTGTGATGTCAATAGTTCACCTCCTTATATTGCCTTCCTCCACTCTCCATCGACCGGGGCTTATGGTGGTATACATACTCTAATTTGCTGCAACTAAATTCTAGCCACAAACCGGTCGAAAGTTAACTTGATGCCAGTTCTCAAAAGAAAGGAATGGACGATAACTACAAAGGGTAGGAAAACAATGAATTGCGTCGCTTCGTCGTTGCCGGAAATGCCTCAAGGTGTTGAATGTTGCCGTTGTTGCTACAAACATTATTGTTTGAATTGCTCATCATGCTGCATGCTATCATTTTCCTACTGTTTTTGTTGCCGTTCTTATGGTATGCATAACCGGATGCTCGACAGGAATTGCTGCTCTGCCTAACTGATAAATGGTTCAAAATAATTGCCTGGTAATTGAGCAAAGTGATTTTCAGTGTCGCATTATTTTGCAGGGAGACAATATTTTAGGACGCCATGTATGCAGTCCAAATTTTATACTTTAAAAAATGTGGAACAGTATGAATAAGAATTGAATTTTAATCCTACCAATAATAAAAATTAGGTTGTACCTGCGGGTTTGACTCCACGTTTTTATACAAATATGAAAAATAATTGAAGTATGTTATATTTTATTTCGGTGCCAATTTTGCTATAGCTGTATATTATTTAAGTGAATTAAGATATTTACGCCGTTTAAAACTATGAATTTAATTATAAAATCTCATCTATACGCTAGGATTTGATATGGTAATATGAAAGATATCAATCCCTCTAAGTTCCAGGGGTACACCGTGTGAATTTGTTACCTTCTGGCAGGTGCCGCGCCCGGTTTTTAATATTTCCAACTCAAATTCAGTAAGCTTGAATTGATAAAATACGACTTTCAGTATTGCAGCTAAATGCCTCCAGAGTTATGCATTATGAGAATTTTAGATTATATGACAGATGCACCCCCAACCCCAACTTATCGATTAACATTATCAGTACGATATTGGTAAAAAAAATCTGCATACAAAGTTTTAAATATTTTGACAGGTTTTCTATATGAAAATTACACATTTATGAGTGAGACAACGGAACCTTTTCCAATAACTCTGACTTTTCTCTATCTCTATCCTTCACGTCAGTAAAGCGGAACTAATTTCCTTATTCATCCTTCCTTTTTATAACATTTAGCTTACCTTTACATGCAATAGTTTTATGATTAAGTTCTAGGAAGTGTAGAGCTTAGGTTTTACTTGATGCGAGCTCAAATCTATATTCCACGCTTAATTTATAGGAACTGTGGAGCTTTGATGCTCACGGTGAGCTTAAACAAGTTATTATCGAAATTCAAAACAACCACGATATTCTTTAAAGATTGTATTCTAGGACAAAAGAGGGGATATTTCGAGCCCGAATCAAAATCATCTATGGAGCCCTTTTGAGAAATTGGATCTTTCTTCGAAAATTGCGTTATTTATCGATAAAAAAGTTTTCATGCAAATAACTACCACAAAAAAATACAGAGGTAAGTATAAAAGAATGTACACACATACAGAGTGTCCAGATTTGGCGATTTCGCGCCAATTTGGCGATTTTTTTGGATACTTGCGCGTAAAAATTTAGGAAATCGCCATTGGCGATTTTTGGCGATTTTTTCCCTTCAAAAAATTTTTCTCATATTAAATAAATATACAAAACTTAGTTTTCCACGATGATTTTACAGAAGAGGCTAATGAACTGTGTGTTAAACTTGACTTAAGAAGCATATTAAAAGACTGTCAAAAATGTTTAATCACCATAATCGAAGAACTTTTGAAATGATTACCTAGTCAATTAAATATTTTTAAAAAAGGTTTGATTTTGTCACCAGAAAAGTGTGTGAATCCCAAGAGGGCGAGTTTCAGGGACCTGACAATTCACTATTTAACTTTGAAGGAAAGAAAAGCAGCGGAAACTGAATATTTAAATCTTTAAATTTCCCATGGAATAACTTTTTTCAGAACCATTCCATGACTCTGAAGAATTTTGGATAATTGCTTACGGAGTTAAAACCGCAACAGGCAATAAAATGTTTGGAAATATAAGTAAATTCATATTATTATCCTTTCCGCACTTACATGCTTTGTTGAATGCGTTTTTTCCGTAATGAATTCAACAAAAAATAACATTTGAAATAGGATGAGGTTGGAAAGCCTTAATTCCATAGTTCGAATAAAGTGTTATATGAAGGCTAATAGTTTCTGCTGCAAAACGTTTCCAATAGCAAACAGTATGATACAAAGGTTGATTAGCTCAATATATGATATAACAACAGAAATGTAAATGATTCATACACTATAGGCGATTTTGAAAAAAATTGTGGAAATAGCTGATCTATTATAGGTTTTTATTTTATTTTTAGCGCCAGCTCTTAAAAGCGGATTGTCCGATTAATAAATTAATATGAGTTTCATAATCGCGCAGTACTATTGCAAAATGTGTTGAAACAAATATTTTTAAAAAGTATGCATATTTTTAAAGAAAACTGCGACTTGCGTTATTTATTATTACCCTCTGAAGGTATTATATGCGTTTTTGGTTTTAAAAACGATATTATATCAAGATCTCATTTTTAAAACAAAAGATTTGTTAAATGGATTTCACGAATTTTATTTTAAAAAATTGAAGATTTTTGGCGATTTTTTTTCCAGAAATTGCGCTTTTTTTTTAACAATCTGAACACCCTGCACACATATACTATGTATCATATATGGAGATACGTGCTATTTCAGATATGCCAAGTAATATTGCATTGCTGAAACAATGGTGGTACACTCTACTAAATACTTATGTAGTTAAAAAACATTTACATATTAGCACTTCTAAGGGCCGTTTTCTCATCCAACCTTTAGTTTACCGGCCACTTTATCGTCTCGATATACGAGTTTTCGTTTTCTCATCAGCGCATTAATTTCTCGAATCGATAAACTGTTGCTCACCCGATGCAACCTTTAAAATTTGTACCCAACTTTAAATTTTGGTTTGGTTTTGGTTCATGAGTCAGATATATTAGATATTTCAACCAAGGTTTTGGTTTTTGCTAAGAGTTGCTCTTGCTCATATTTGCTTATATTGCATTGCCAACCTTTGAAATTTTATGACGAATGTAGTGAAGTTTCACTATCGGAAATGTAGTGAAGTTTCACTCTACGGAATAACAAATTTATTTTTACAGGTAAGATAAGACAACAAAAACACTTTAAAGTGAGGATAAATTGTTCCTCACTTTAAAGTGTTTTCATTTTCCTATCTTACCGATAAAAATAAATTTGTTATTCCGTAGAGTGAAACTTCACTACGTTTCCGAGTGTGAAACTTCACTACATTCGTCATAAAATTTCAAAGGTTGGCAATGCAAAATAAGCAAATATAGAGCAAGAGCAACTGTTAGCAAAAACCAAAACCTTGGTTGCAATATCTAATATATCTGACTCATGAACCAAAACCGAACCAAAATTTAAAGTTGGGTACAAATTTTGAAGGTTGCAACGGGTAAGCAACAATTTATCGATTCGAGAAATTAATGCGCTGATGAGAAAACGAAAACTCGTATATCGAGACGACAAAGTGGCCGGTAATTTAAAGCTTAGATGAGAAAACGGCCCTAAATAATGAAACTCAGTAAACTATGAAAAGCCAAATAAACATATCGCACATTTGTCATATCCAAAAAATCAAAAACTCGAGAAACACAGCTTTAATAGTTTGAGTTCACATATCGCACACCTAAATCTAAAGTGCGATCAACAAAAAAAAAAAATTGGGCGATCTTTTTGCATAAATCAATTCATAGCACTTACACCCAATTAATGGAAATTTTTTTTCTTCATGATAATATACATTAACTAAAAAACTACTGTTAAACCTGTTTTTGTATTAATTGTGTTGAATCTGTACGATCCACAAGCAGTTAAATTTCCCTCTATGAATTTTGAGTTAGCTCACTTTAGACCTAGGTGTGCGATATCGTCGCTACCATGTCATACTATCGTACGTGAAAATTGGTACTTTTCAGGAGAGCAAAGAAACTGTTGTAAAAAATTTCGTTGTCATTAGGAGTATGGGATGCGACACTTTGTTAAAGCCAGTATCCTCTGCTTCTAAGAATACTCGAAATTTGATGATTTTCCAATTTGCGTATCACTCTAAAATTTAGAGTCTAAATGCGTGCGCAGGGTATAGTAAGTGAAAAGCATTTTCGCACATTCGATAGTTTGACATGGTAGCGACGATATATTCAGAGTGGCGGATACAGTGCCAGTTGGAAAAACCAGATGAACTGTCTTTTTGGTTTTTTGACAGCGTTATATATGAGTCGGTACATATCAAAACAGTATAAGTCTACAGACGAAATTTTTCCATATTGTTGATACAATACGCACTGACCGAATAAATAAATATGTAGTTTAAACTGAAGCAATGTGACTAAGTAATGTCGGTAAGATTAAAAAAACACATTTAATGTTAACTATTTATTTAAAGGTGACTGAATCCCACCATAAGTGTAAATCAGAATTGCTTAAGACTAGAGTACACGCGCGGCCTACTATAGTAGACCACGGCAACATTTTTGTTGATACCTTGACAGTTTTGTATGTTAGACCGGTGCGGTTCCAGGAAAGACTTCTGCATTAAATTTGTCGACGAGTGAGTACCGCGCTTGACTTCCACGCGTATGCGTTTGTTTGTAGATTGGCGCGAAAATCGCGGGCCTACCATAGTAGTCCGCGCGAGTTGGTCTACTCTATTAATAATTTCGAAGCTCCCATAATCAACCAAATGAATGTTAATACTGAAAAAAATTTCACGGATAACTTTTTATAAGAATAGTACCTCGAATTTTTGAAACCCGCTTTGAATCGCTGTACATCCATTGAAACACTTCTCTAACAACTAAAATTTGGAATAGGGAAGCTCTTAGGAGCATCTCAAGAAGAACAGCACGATGTAATACCAAATTTTAGTTGGTCGGTTCACCTATTGTACCAGAGCTCTAAGTCGATCCACAAAAAGTGTTGCAAGACTTTTAACAAATGGATTTGTCCTGATCACCAGCCTGCGGTGGGCACTCAATGTTACGAAAACTGATAATTTTTTGAATAATATCGGTTTAAGAAGAAAATTTAAGACATTGATCTAAGAAGTAAAATTATTCCTATTTTTTCTGTTACATAACTAAATTATTTATTTTTTCAAATTCCTAGCTGCTATGAAAAAAATTAAGTTTATGATCGTAAACGTAATAGATTTAACTACATTTTTTAACTACAAGTTTCATTTAAATGTTATCTAAGAAACATTCTTTATAGAAAACTAAAATAAAACAAGTAAAGAAGTATAAGTTCGGGCAAAACCGAACTTTATATACCCGGCGCAGGTATGAAATATCGTCGTTTCAACTTTCTCTGAACTACCTTTGTATGATAAGTGAGGGTGTTTACCCGATTTCAAACGTTTTCGATAATATGCAGAGTTAGGCTTAATCATATAGTTGAACCTAGTTAGGTACAAATCGATAAAGTGGTTACACCTTTGTAGTTATAAAGTGGGCGGTGCTACGCCCAATTTCTAAAAGTCTATAGCAGTCTTATTTACTGCTAGGAGATTGTTGTAACTACTAATTAAAAGTAAATTAGCGTCTTCAGTTCTTGATAAATCGGAGTTTTTTTTTGAAATTTACCGTTATACGGGAAGCGGGTGTAAGTTTAATCCGATTTTAATAATTTTCAACAAATTGCTTTTCCGTACCAAGGTTATTAAGTGCACCGAGTTTGGTGAAAATTGATAAATCGGTCACCGAGATACACATTTGTGGTCATAAGCGGGCGGCGCCACGCCCATTATCCAAAAATTTATAATATTCTAATTTTCTGCTAAGGGGTTATTGCAATCATCGATTTTAAGTGAATTAGCTCAAGCAGTTACTGATTTACCGCAGTTTTCGTGTTTCTGTAAAATACCGTTATATGGCAGGTGGGCGTGGTTATTGCCCGATTTCAAATATTTTCAACAGATTTCTTAGCTAGTCCTACCCAAGCCTCGTACCGAGTTTGGTAAGGATTTGTGAAGCGGCTGCTGAGATAAAGCATTTCATCATAAGTGGGCTGGGTCACGCCCATTTTCCAAAAACTTCATAACAATATTATTGCTTACCACAATTCTACTCCACATGCTAATTTTCAATAATTTGCATCTAATATTTACTGAAATATCGCAGTTTTTTCATTTTTCGAAAATACCGTTATATGGGAAGCGGGCGTAGTTACAGTTCGATTTCGCGCATTTTCAATACCAACCTACCTTGGATAGAGAGCAACCTTCATTGCAAATTTCGTTGAGAATCTGAATTTTTGCTCGGGTTATCGTGTACACGGACAGACGGACAGACAGACATGGCTTAATCGACTTCTCTATTGATTCTGAACATTTATGCATACCTTTGTCCATATCTATCTCGATTCGTTTTGGCTGTTACAAACAACCGTTATGCGAACAAAGTTAATATACAGTATATTTTGCTTTGCTGCCTTTATGCTTAAGTGCACATTTAAGATACCTACCCCAAAAATTTTGCTTAAATTTTGCGTCCCAGTTTATATTTTGGGGGACGTAGCGGGAATTTTCTTCATAAAATTTTTGTTATGAATGTCTTAAATTTAAGTGTGAAGTTTTATTCGCTACACTTAGAAAATAAAAGAGCACGAATTTCAAAGTGGAGCAAAACTCTCTGGGAAGACATTACATGGTGCAAACCTACTTTTTAAATTGTATAAAATGAAACTGCAGTAATTTTCATACAAACATAGTTTCGTGCTTATATTTTTGTAAATATATATTTTTTAGCAGCACCACATCTTTATCAGATAATTCCGAGAATCCAAAAATTGGTACTGTTACCAGTTGCAGGGCATCATTTTAAGTCGACCTCCTTCCTGTTCCACGGATAACGGTACATCTTTTAGAGGTTTACAAATATTTTGCGTCAGCAATTTGTCATCAAACTGCATTAGACCGTATTACTCGGACCTTTCCTCAGGTGTACCGAATTCTGGCAGTTTGGAAACGCGCAACACTTTTAATATTTTCATCCAACTTCACTAACTTCAAATTTTTTGTTTTTTTTACTTTTTCAAGAAACAAAAATTTTTCTGCTAGTGAATCTGGTGGCATGATTTTAGTTAATTGTCATAAACTTGTTAAAAGTGAGGTGGTCGGCAACAACAACGAATTCCAATACATTAAACTACCTTCTGTGTTTGTATCACGAAGTTTTCTTTTCTCGAAATAATGTTGCCCTGTTTTCCTCAGCCCTTTCACAGCTTTACGCGTTCATTTCTCAAAATATTGCCCTACGACTAAGCAAAAGTGCCATACTTTCTGCTAATAAGTATAGCCATTTTGCGCGACAAAAAGCAACCTACTGATAATGTTCCAATATTTATAAGAAGGCAAAATTGTTTAATGGAAAAGAAAACGCCATAAGTTTGTAATTTGTCTCTGTTTTTACATTTAAGTAATACCATACAATATGGGTGTTTCCAGCGGAAGGTCCACCACGACAAAAAAAAAATAAAAGTTTTATATCTAACGTATTTACGGGCCGATTTGTCTGTTTTTTAAAATATATACTGGCTATGTAAGTAGAATCATGTTTGCATAAAATGGTCTTCCTAGGTGGTGCCAAGGTCGAGATATTTCGAAAAACCGTATTTATGGTCCGATTTGGTTCAAATTCGGCGTATGTGGTTGAAACATAATAAATCATAGATTTCTAATAAATTGACCCTGAATTGGCGCTGAAGTCAAAATATAAAGTATATTCTACATAAAATACATGTTTTATTTGCGTTAAAAATTCATTTAAAAGCAATATTAACAAAAATATAACGATGGAAATTTATGTCACGTGACGCCACGTCACGTCACGTTTCACACTTGGGGTTGTAAAAGAGAATTGAAACAATTTGCATTAATTCAAAAAACTCTAAAAACAACTAGAATTGCTCCAAATCATATTAAAATAAGTTTCATGAAAATAGCCATCCACAATTCGCAGAGTTTTGCGATTTTGTAAGAAAAGAAAAAATCAACTTCCATTTTTTGTCACGTAACGACACTCTCTTTAAATGCTTATATTTCAGGACCAAGCAGTTCGATTGATTTCATTTTTCGGTTAAATATAGAGCTAATTATGTGCTATACAATGGCCCAAAAAAGTCAAAGAAAACTAATGGTATTCCTTTTTTGTATCACATTAAAATCGTACGACTGTCACGTGCGCCACCATGGGAATGCCCATATGTAAAGCTCACAGCTGTACAGCTTAGCTACGTATAATCTTTATTAACCAAAAAAACTTCAATGGATTTACTAGTCTTGCTAAATGTAATTTATGTATTTAAAAAAAAATTTAATTCTAGTTGAAACATTTTAGCCGTTTTAAGCCGTTTTTTTGTCCAATCTAGCCGGTCGCCCCGAAAAGTTCTGGCAACACTGCCCAAAATGCGCATCAGCGGCATTATCTTTAACATTCATAAGGAAACTGCTTCGATAGATGCATTCAACATACCTCGACTTTAGCGATGCCTACCTTAAAAATTTGCAACTATTATAATTATCAAAGAAAGTATTTAGTCTGTTCCTTTGAACTTCGGACTAAAACCTGTGGAACTGGCAAACTACAATTTTACTCTCTCAAGTGAGAGTAAAAGGAGAACAGATGCAGAAGTGCACGGGAACGCAAAAAGCACTATTTTCTGTAGAAGGGTTAGTCGGTTTGTTTACATGTCATTTGTACAACACTGATTTGGCAGAAATATCACTAAATAATTATTAAAATCTATACATATTCAAACATTTCGTTGTTTACTTCCATTTTTTTTACAAATATAAGGTTCTTTGCTTTCACCGCTTTTTGTTTTTGTTTTCACATGCAAATCAGCTGATCGTTTGACACTTTTCACGAACTTACAGGAAAAAAAACTCCGGACTAAATCCTGTAACTTCTGCCTAGGAACAGTTGCTCAGTTACTCTGTCAAACGGATTCCCACTTACAGGTTTTATGTCAATAGAAACGACTTCCAGTAAGTTCTGACCTGTAAACCGGACTGCTATTGGAACAGACTAATTACGTTTACCTGCACTGGCTCTACACTTACCCTAATTTTACAAGCTTTTATTTATTTTGCTCATCTCGCAGAACAACGAAAACGGCTATAATTTTATGTAGTTTGTATAGATAATTAGATACCATTCGGAAAAAATGTCGCTTGCAATAATTTCTACGTGGTAAGTGGTCCTCGATTATTTGTTCCGTAGGGATTCGGATACCTTCTTCGTTGAAGTAGTAAAGAAAATTCGCTTAAGTGCTTTTTTCGGTTAAGCGCACAAGCTTTTCGTGCAAAGATGGATGGGCAGCTAAGCAAAATATACCGTACCCTTATACACAAGTGCGCTCGGGAATAAAAAGAAATGGAAACCAATAATACATATGTATTTTAATTGTATTATTTATCTCATTTGTATTCCGCGTTCGGACTACTGAAACTCGATTCGGGAGTAAATGACTCGAAAAATCGGAGCAAAAACGAAATTTGCGGAGCAGATTAACATTTTTTATTAAGTAGCATAAGAAAAAATTGTTACATCTTTAGGTACTTTCTCAATTCATCACGGTTTTTTTCTATTCTAACGCTTTATTTTGCATATGTATACATACATATGTGCTTGTAAATCAGCTTAAACTCTAAATTGTATTCAAAACAAACTTTTCATCAATAAATTAATTATTATTATTTTTTAATTCCAACCTATCGCACACCGTCTTCAAAAGATACGTTCAAAATAATACGTTTGTCAAAAAAACCCAAAAAAATATTTCTTAGCACATGATAATCATATGGGCAAGGGCTACTTTACCTTAAGTATTTTTTTTTTAATCATAACAAAATTTGCTCTAGATTTTGCTGAAAGGTAAATAAAGGCTCTGCGTACATTTTGAGCGCATAATCTCAAAAATTACAAATTTTGAGTTGTGACTCTTTTGAAGACGGTGTGCGATATCTGCATTAAAATCAGTTATTTTGTACATAAATAAGTTAATTTTCAATGAAACAAAAGTTGTATTCCGTCAAACTTAGTGAAATATTTATTGAGTTTTCTTGGGTGCTTTTACTCCTTTGCGGACTTTTGTACAATATATTGCACAAATCTGAGGTAGCCCTAATAGCTACCCAAAACAACTTTAGAATATTTTTTCTTTACTTTTGATATTATGAGCCTCTATGAACCTTGTAATTAAGAGGAAAAATTTTTATATTAATCAAGGACGGATTTGACCGGAAAGGGTTAAACATCGTCTATAGAACGTTTAGTTGGCGAACCCCGCCCATTTACCAAAATTCCAAACAATGTTAGTTTATTTTAAGGGATTGTTTTTAGTATCACTTTTGCATAAGTTACCGTCCTTAAATTTCGAAATATTGAAGTTTCAAGCATTTCTGAAATTTACCGTTATATGAAAAGAGGCCATAATCCGATTTCATAGGTCCGATTTCAATAATTTTCCACGTTTTACTTTTTTGTGGAAAGCACAATAACCATACCGAGTTTGGTACAAATTGGTAGAACGGTTACCGAGATACATATATGTGATCATAAGTGGGCGGTGCCGCCCCCATTTTCTAAAATTTTATCATAAATGTATTTCTTTCCTGATTTATCGAAGATTTCTTCTCTAAATTACCGTTATATGGGAAGTAGGCGTGGTTATTGTCCGATTTTTCCTCTTTTCAATACAATCCGTCCTACGTCAGAAAGAAGTGCACGTACCAAGTTTCGTTAAGATATCTCAATTTTTACTCGAGATATCGTGTGCACAGACGGAGGGACGGACGGACGGACAGACAGTCACCGTCGATTTCTCTTTTCATTCTGATCATTTATGTATATATTTGTCTATATCTATCTCGATTCGTTTTGCCTGTTACAAACAACCGTTTTGTGAACAAAGTTATAATATGCTTGTGCAAATTCTAAAGGCAATATATAAAAAGCTTTTAACATTTCATTTGGCAACGCTGTTCTAGACGAATAAAACGTAATCGACGTAAAGTCTACACCAGTGATTCCGAAAGTGGTCCAAGTGGACCCCCAGGGGTCCACGGAAGACTCGATGGGGGTCCACGGTGACTTGAAAAAAATATGGGGGTCCATGAGTTGTAAATCGGGGTCCACGAAGATTTATCTGGCTTCGATGTAAAGAACAAAAATAGTTGCTTGATAGCCTCTTTATTTAATTTTAATTTTTTTGAGTGGTGACGCACTGCTGCACTTACCGTCACTTTGTGTGGGGAAGCCTTAAAGGCCACCTTCAGACTAAAACGAACCGGATGCTGGTACGACAAAGCACCTGTGTATTTTCAATGCTACAGTATAGTACGCCACAATTACCTTTGTTGAAGAGATTCTTTAATGTTGAGTTCCCTGAGACTGAATGGTGGTTTGATTCCATCGCTGAGACCGGACTCACACATTGTCGAATCTTCACTGATGGCTCCAAAACTGACTCTGGGTCATGATCTGGGGTCTTTTTCGAGGTTAATGGAGATACGCTTCACTTTTCTGTAGGGGAATATGCTTCGGTCTTCCAGGCTGAGGTAATTCTCATGGCCATGGATAGGGTTGCCAACCGTACTATAATATATAGTATCGTACTATTTCTCCGGTCGGCGTACTATATACTATTGGAAAAAATATAGAACGCAAAAATAATATATTTCTTCAATCATAAATATAAATTTATTTTAGTAATTTTGACGAAAAAATTTGAGTTAAAATGGTTGACCTTTATTCTGAAATAACAATATTAAATAAAATATTCTTTAAAGTAAAAGGTCATTGTGAGTTTATAATCAAAAGAGGTTATAATGAAAAAAGTAACATAACTGAGAAAGAATTGACAAATTTCCTTAAAACAATTTCATTTCCCATCAGTTAAAAATCGTTTTTACTTTTTCTTTTAAATAAAATACTATATTTTACATTTTTTAATTTTTTTTAAAGTACTATAAATATCTTAGAATATATTGGCAACCCTAGCCATGGACTACGTGGTGGAACATAGGTGGAGGGGAAGGAGTTTGCGTGACTACAGTGACAAGCAAGCTGCACTTAAGGCATTGACCATCCCTCTATTTAAGTACTTCCAAACTATGTTGTTCGGCATTGCAAGTCTCGACTAAAATATGATGATGAACATAACGAGGTTGTTTTACTCTGGGTGCCAGGTCACTCTGGAGTACCTAGTTATGAGACATCTGATCATTTGGCCATAGTTGGCTCAGGCCAAGCATTCCTCGGACCGCAACCAGTTTTAGCACTCCCACCTTCGGCAATCGAAGCCACCATCAGAAACTCAGAAACGACTGAGAGGCATCGAGTTGATGCAGGTGGGCAAAACTCATGTTGCCTTCAATCTCACGAGGTCTGGTTACTTCAAGTGGCACAAACACCTGACTGTGATAGGCGTAAATGACAAGTCCATTTGCCCATGTTGCCTTGAAGAAGATGAGACGGTGGAACACTTTTTGTGCTTCTTGCTTGCTTGGTTATTTGTCATCGATTTTTTTAAACTCGCTATTTTCTCTATTGCCAGATTCTGAATTAAAAGTTTGGCGTAAAAAGCTTAGCCGTTTTGATGTTTTAAGTTTTGTGTTTTAAAAATGTGATAAATATTTTTCGCCTCACTTTAAAGCTCGGAGCGATAAAAATGAAAATGAAGCCATTAACACAAATAAACTATATTACATATGAGTAGTCCACTTGCAAACAGCGGTATGTGATTTTATAATAGAAAGCTATAAATTTGAAAAAATTACTACGACAAAATTTTAATAAATAAGAGACTTATACAATTATAACATAACATAACATGACATAAGATAACATTAACAGTCTATACGACCTAAAGCAGTTTTCTAAGTTCATCATAAGATGGATACTTTTGAAAGTTTATAAATAAATATGATAGCGACTTTTGGAAGAAGAGTTAACATTTGATGCTATTTTTTTCATAATATAAAAATATTTTGCACGGTGTTGTTAGTGGACATGAAACTACTTTAAATACAGGTGCGTAAGCCACCTGGACTACTACTCATATACTCCACGTGCAAAGTCAAGAGTGAGCCGAACATTTGATGAGTTTATGGTGAAGATAATGTAAATAACGCTAGCACTCGCAGTGCTCTTAAAAAATATAACTCTTTCGAGCGAGAGAGTATTTTGATGTATTTACGAGCTCTATTTTTTAAAACCTACAAGTGTGTAATCATATTATTTTTGTAAACGGAACACAAGAAAATATTTTACTTTTATTTGGGCCATTCTGAGTTTAGTTTTTGAAGTCTCCCGCGATGCAAATTTACATTGTTAGATCTAATTTTCACATTAAATTTTTTTACGAGCTTTGGGAATATTTAGAAATGTATCAGCAGGGGGTCCACCGAAACCAGTAAATTTTTGAAAGGGGTCTATGAGAAAAAAAGTTTGGGAACCTTTGACCTAAACTACCTTTTTACTGAGACCCCGCAAGTTTAAATCAGAATAGTTTTGGCCCAGTTATTCAAGTTTTTGGTAAATAAATCCTTGAAAAAGGTTAAAAAACAGCATCAAAAATCTTATTATTACGATTCTGTTGAAAAGATTTTTAGATATTTTTATGCGGATTTTTTAAGCTTAATCTGTTTTGTCATCCGAGGGTATTTTTTTCAAAAAGTTCTTTAAGAAGCTATTTTTGTTCATAAAAAAACTCCATTTTAGAGGTATTTTCAAATCGGTCCAGCTCACATAAATTTTAATATTTTTCCGAAATATTTTGGTGGACGTATTCAAATGTAATAAATTTTAAACCCGGCGGAAAACCGCATTTTTTTGTTGATGCAGTCTAATGTATATGTATGCATAAACACATCTTTAAGGTTTGTTTTTTTTTTTAGTTAATTAGTTTCTTACAGCGATATTGAAATTTATGTTTTGCAAGTGGTTTTGTGAAAATATCCGCCACTTGCTTTTCCTTAGGACAATAATTTACAGAAATATTTCCATTAGCATACTGCTCGTATATAAAATGATATCTAACATCAATATGCTTTGATCTTTTATTAAAAAATCCTAGATGTTTATAGTTTTAACATATTTTAAATAGATTTGGATCACAAAATTTCTTAAATATATTGTATATCAAAATATATTCGAAAGACTACACTTAAACTCTAAAACATTTTCTGTTCCTGGCCAGTTTTCTAAGCTCTCATCCTCTGACGAATCGTTGAACAAGAACTCCGTTGTACTAATTTTTGCCACGTTTTTATAAACTCGCTTTCTTTTTTATTTAATTTTAATTTCCACAAATTTATATATCTACATATGTATAAGCACACTATTTAGTTTGCTCGATTTGTAAACAAAGCTTCTCAGCGGTGAAAATAGACTATTGTGAACAACCTAAACGAGCGAAATTCACAATAGCGCTATTTTCATCGAATGAGCGCCATAATACCAAATGAAAATTCGTTCGATCAGCACTTTCGACCACGGTCGAAGATCGAATGCAACTCATAATAGGGGCCATAGTTTCTTTACAACAATCTGCCGCTGATATGTATTCGGCCTCTACCAACTATTAGTTTTAGTTTGGAACACCACGAAATGGGTCCGTTGCAAAACATTACTACATACATAACTAGTCGTGCTTCTCTTAGTTTTTACATCATTTGCATAGTCAGAGTCACAATATGCGTTCAAAGCTGATGTATTCTTAGATTTATTAGAGTTCCTACCAAGAACTTTAAAAATCTTTTTATTGCTATAACATCCCTATTCATTAGTGTTTCTATCTTCCTACTTGCTTCGTTTACAGCCTGAGCAATATCTGGTCTGGTTCTTGTAGACAAATACAGCAATCCACCCACACATTCTCTATAAGGAAAATTTGTCTGTAGTGTCCACGGAACGGATTTTGGGACCTATAAACCTATAAAAAAGGCAAAATAAATAGCGAAATAGGCAGGAAAAGGCACTAGAAAGCAAAAGAAGGCACCAAAAAAGACAAAAATCGAAAAAAGTAAGTGCGCCTGGGCCACACTGTAGAAGTGAAACTTACGTTACTTATCTATCTGTACATACACACATCTGCTTTTGCTTAAGGTTATATTTTTTCGTTTTTTTTTCTATCAATGTAGATCCCTGCCTCTACCACTGATCGTTTTAATAACATTCATGTTATTCTGTTTTTCTATTATCTTCATTTTTATCTTCATACTCTATCGATAACAAAATCGATTATAACGTCCATCAAAATATCGATAGCAAAATCGATGACAAATTCGATAAAAATTTCAATAGCAACATCGATAATACCATTGGTAGCTAAATCGATTAGAAAATCCATAAAAATATCGATAACAAAATCGATAAATATCGATAACAAAGTCGATAAATATCGATAACTATTTCGATAAAAAAAATCGA
This sequence comes from Rhagoletis zephyria, assembly GCF_001687245.7. Classification (NCBI taxonomy): domain Eukaryota; kingdom Metazoa; phylum Arthropoda; class Insecta; order Diptera; family Tephritidae; genus Rhagoletis; species Rhagoletis zephyria. The sequence goes on along the minus strand of NW_016158885.1, from coordinate 4,305 downwards.
TAAATATCGAGAACAAAATCGATTTATATCGATAACCATCGATAACAAAAACGATAATTATGGATAACAAAATCGATAATTATCGATAACAAAATCGATAAATATCGATAACAAGATCGATTTATATCGATAAAAAAATCGATAAATATCGCTACAAAAATCGATAAAAATCGATAAATATCGATAACAAAATCGATAAATATCGCTAACCAAGTCGATAAATGTCGATAACAAAATCGATAAATATCGATAACAAAATCGATAAATATCGATTACAAAATCGATAATAATTGATAAAAAAAATCGATAATTATCGATAACAAAGTCGATGAATATTGATAACAAAATCGATAAATATCCATAATCCCAAAACAGTTCCCAGATTGAGTCTTTGTCTCTCTATATCCTTTCCTCTTTAATTACCTTTATTTTAATCTTTCTTCCCCTATCTTCATTTTTACTTTTATACGTAACAAAGATGAGGATGAGATCTTTGTTTTTACTTTTATGTTTATCATTTTCTTCATCAACATATTCCCCTTCACCTTTGCCCTTATATATATAAGTAAAGTGTTTAAATTTACCTTGGCCTTCGTTTTTACCTTTATCTTTACACATCTTTGTTTTTGTTTTTATTTTTACCTTTGCCTTTACAATTTTCTTTATCCATGTACGTACTCACCTTTACTTTCATTCTTGTGTTGTTATTTCTAAGTGTTATCCTCCAACCTTTTAATAGCAAATTTTAGCTTTGTATGCGCTTTGTATGACTGAGCAGCGGCGTTGGCTTAGTAGTATCGATACCTAAACGAAATTAGAGGATGACCTAACACCAGCGCATAGCGTGCTGTCTTGCAAATACAGCCACCACAAGTAAACGATGCTTATAACAGCTCTGATATTGACTTCGGCAAACCTGTACTCCGAATGATCGTGCACGAAACCAGCAAACGCGGCAGTTGAACGGTTCCGAAAGCATGAGAGCCAGTGTTGCCGTTTTAGTCCTTTGGTGGCTAGATTTAGCTACCACATACTTTTTTTGGCCACATAAATTTAAAATTGCCCCTAGCCCTTGTTAGAATTTATTCATACTTGGCATGAAAAAGTTGTATATGCTTAATTTGTTTTTTTTTTTGCATTTATTTAAGAGAAGAATTTTTAAACTAAGAAAGACTGATATATATACATATATGTATTGTATGTACCTTACGCTTTTATACATACATACTGTAAAAGTGTTGGGCCTGTTAACTTATCTGTTAACGATTTAAATATAGTTTAAAATAGATAAGTTCACGGCCCTTAATATGCTAAATTTGTTAAATGACCCATCAAGTCGATTGACCGTGTATGTTCTTGTGGTGTGATTGCACCAGCATGCTGGTAAGTTATATGCTTCGAGCCTGATGGTACAATCACTTGATGGAACCAGCAAGCTGGTGTCGTGTATTTCCCCTTTTATACAAAAAGGTTTTTGGTTGGATAAAATATTAGCTTTTTTTCCAAAGTTCATTGCTTAATATACCATTACTTATTGAAAATGTTTACGTGTATATTTATATATGTATATGTAAGTAAAAAATTTTAGCTACAATTTTTAGCCACAACGACTTTTTTTTAGCCGTTTTTTTAAAGGAATTTGGCAACCACTAAAAATTATGCGCGGCAACACTGATGAGAGCTCATCATTTGTTGCAGAAGTCGTTTGACTTGTTGCTGAAAATCATCTGACTTGTTGCTGAAAGCCATTTGACTTGTTGCTGAAAATCATCTGACTTGCTGCTGAAAGCCATTTGACTTGTTGCTGAAATGACGACGAATGTGGTAAAGGGTAATTTATCGTCTCGTATGTATGTATTTATAGCGCGTCTACCATTCAATTGCTTTGCTCACTGCTGGCTAGTTGTGAGAAATGTGCATACGTACGTATGTATGTATGTACATATCAATGCTTCATTTCAAACATGCAAGTGTCGTTGAATCCCTGCAAAAAATTGTGCGACTAATCTCTAAAGAGAGTATTCCGAGATTACTCTCAATCGGGTACAATTGGGCATTCATTAGTCGCAACTAGTCCCATACGGGTACTAATGGAGGTCAATTAATCTCGACTCATCCCTTATGTGTATAATTGGAGATCAATTAGTCCCCAACTCATCTCTAACGGGTACTATTAACGATTTAATGATATGTACGCACTTAGTCAATGAAATTTCATGTGCGGCGTTGGCACACAGAGAGAGTATTCGCCTAACAAAACTGAGCAACCCGGTTCGAATCTCAGCTGGCGCAAATTTTTATTTTTATTTTTTAAAAGTGACTAGTCGCTTTTTATACCCTTTCGGGTATAAAGGTGAACAATTAGTCTCTTCATAGGACATGCTCGAACAAAAGCGATCAGTTCATTCCATATAAAGAGATCAAAAGTGGTATTAGTCGCATGCTCCTTTGCGATTACTCCCGGAGTCATCCCGGATTAGTCCCATTTTTTGCAGGGATGTTTTTGAACTACAGTATCATCACTTCGGCAACACGTCAAACGAGCCTTCAGCAACAAAGCAAAGGCGGCGGTTTGACTTCTGCAACAAATCAAGTTAGCTAACTGCGGCATCTTGCCTTCGCCAGTATTTCACATAAGCTCTCATGTTTTCGGCAACCGTCCAAATGCAGTATCGTGCTTTTGGCAGTCGATCAAATACGGCGGTTGCTGGTTTCGTGCACGATCATTCGGAGCAGTGATCGGACTTTAAAAAAAATTTGCGTGGTAGAATGTGGAAAAAAATGTGGTAGATTTCAAAAAAATGTGGTAGATCTCAGGTTTTGGATCAAACTTTGTACAAAAATTAAAAATATTCTGCAAGGTTTCAGACAAATTGCAAACATTTTAACTAGAATTTAAAAATAAAATAATTTTAGTAGAATAAAGTGCAAGATTAAAGTTGCTAAGTTGAGCAATTTTTTTTTTCTTGAACGTGTAAAGCGGTTCCTTCCATATCAAGATATTTTTCCAACCTTGCGGAGTGCTTCCAGTTTTTCTTTTTATCACATCACGATGTAGCGAACAAATGTGGCACGTTCCAGAAACCGCTACTTGGGATTTGCCGATTTTGACAATTCTCAAGTGAAGGTTTTGATGCACTGAAATTTGCCAACACTTTCACAAAAACCGCCGTTTTTTTTTAATTTTCGCTATTAGTTATTTTTATAAATCATATATTTTGAAATTTAACACAATAAAACCAAGTTTTCTGTCGAAAAATTGAATATTGAGAAAATTTAATATTTTACAGTTTATTTTATAATCCCATTCTGCCTATTGTTAGTGTTTAATGTTGGACAATTTTTGCTCTTACAATTAAGAAAATTATGTCGAGCAAAAATAAAACTGATCAAAAATGCGAATATGTGGTAGATTTCAGACCTTGTGTGGTAGATGTGCAGAGAATGTTAACGTAATGAGAAGCTGCAAATTGNCGAACATTTGTCTGGAACGTTTAGAGGACGGAATTTCACCATTCTATTTTAACATTTCGAGGTTTCTTAACATTTGAAATTTAACATTTTTGTGGATTTCTCACCAAATGCTCTTTCAACAATGTCGCTTGAATGTTCCTTCAATGTTGCTTGAACCTTGTCAGATTGTTGCGGGGGCAGATAAGTTATTTCAATAAGTTCAATATTTATTGAATTAGTAAATGTTAATAAAATTTAAAATAAAAAAAATTTAAATAAGCTATCATAAATTAAAATGAAATAAAATTAAAATAAAATAAAGTTCTAATGAGCGTTGACATGCAAATTCGTTGTATGTATGTATGTTCATCCTTTTCTATTAGTTTTCCAATTAGGTATTTTTTATTGGCCTTCATGTAATTGCGCCAAAAATTGCAATAATTGGGGAAGGCGATTTTTTCTCTCTTTCTCCTCTCTCTATTATATATATGCCAAACATGTAAGTATCAAATGTCAAATATGAAAATGTAAATATGTATGGATATATACAGTATGTACATATGTAAATGCCAATAATTGCGCCA
>NW_016158885.1:0-243 GCF_001687245.7 Rhagoletis zephyria | reverse complement strand
GTACACACATGTGCCCGTGCTTTTTACCAAACGGCACACACATGTGATGTGAGCAAGTTTTTAATTTTTTATATGCACAGCACACGTGTGTGAGCGTAAAATGTTAGGATGTGCTGCGCATGTGTGTGCAAATACGAACCCTGCTTCTGGGTAAATTAAATCAAGATGCGCTTGAAAATTTTTTTTATAAAGTGCGAGCTTCTTCCGGCATTAATACCCACCCCTCTGCATATGAAATGCAAT
>NW_016158884.1:82159-106086 GCF_001687245.7 Rhagoletis zephyria | reverse complement strand
ACAGATGAGCGTTTTCAATTATAGGAAGGCCAAGAATCCTCGCTGCCCCTCAGGATGAAAAGTTTTNGCGTGCGCAATATTCTTCTATGATCCTGCAACTTCAGCATTGGTCCGGTGTACCATGTAAGCCAATAAAAATCCTTATACGGAAACTCAAGAGCACAGATGAGCGTTTTCAATTATAGGAAGGCCAAGAATCCTCGCTGCCCCTCAGGATGAAAAGTTTTCGCGTAAATTGGTTAAATGAGTCGTGTGATCTCATGAATATCGTTCAAATGAAGCCATTGATATTCCTACCGTGTTCCTTCTTGGACAGATATGCCGAATCTTTCCTTGTCAATTCACCACTTTTAANGTGATCTCATGAATATCGTTCAAATGAAGCCATTGATATTCCTACCGTGTTCCTTCTTGGACAGATATGCCGAATCTTTCCTTGTCAATTCGCCACTTTTACAATTCGTCTTAATATTTATGAATTGGTTTCTTTGAGTCTTACTGCTGTAATAACGACCGCCTCGAGCAACTTCGTCAATCGGAGGTAGATGCAAGATCACGCTGACACAGTGTTACGGTCTTTATATGCATACTTAATCGCATCCTCGATTTAGCCATCTGAAAAGTAAATTCGTCTAAGATAAACAAACCCCGTGGGGGTTTCTACATGTTTCGGGTGCAGCGTCATCCATTGGGTCCCTTTTCTGCAAAACCTTTGCTTGTCATGAAATGAATACGAATTATGAATTCCAATCAGATTTTATAAAAAATACGGATTTTCTAAATACCTAAACTCCAGCGGGTCCATTTTTAGCAAAGGAATTTTTCATAATACTGGTAGTCACGCTGCGAATTTGAACGAAATCTGTTAATAAATACGACTTTTATAAGTAACTCTACCCCAGCGCTACCAGCGTGTTTTCTAGTAGCCTATAATAGGACCTCGGACAATTTGACTGGGCTCTATTGAGTGGTTTTTGAGGTAGGCCGGAAAACGGAAATGGCTATCATTGTATGCATGTAATATTCCTTATCCTGAGTTTGGCCAAAAAAAAAAAATTCACGCGAAAATTTTGATTCCCCCCATAGTAAGACATGGAAACCAAAAGCGAAAAGTGAACCGGTTCAGGGAAGATGAAACTCATGATAAGGCTGAATATGTTTCGAATGAAAAAACAAAATCATTACGAAAGTAATAAACGTTTTGTACGTGTATTTACAAAATAGGTTCATAAATACGGCTTTTATAAATAACTTGACTCCAGCACCACCTAGCGGATCCGTTTTTCGCAAGTGCTTTTTTCATCTTGCTTACGAACGGTTCATAAATACAACTTTAATAAATAACTCGCCTCCCGCGCCACCTACCGAGTTTTCTGGTAGCCTATAATAGGACTATATATGCAGGGTATAACCTCTGAAAGTTTTACTGACATCTATGTATTAGTTTTGGAGTTAACTCCGAACAACGAAAACGGCTATTATTTTATCTATACTAATTATATAAAGAGAAGTCCCTTTTTTTTGTAACATGTAATCTCGCGAACGGCTGGACCGATTTTCATGAAATTTTGTATATAAATAGCTTTCGGTAACCACCATGTTTCAGGCTAAAAAAATGTACTTTTTTCGGGTAGGTGGACCAGGAACCGGTCTATTCGATAAAATCTTATTATGGTCCGATTTGCTTAAAATTTGGTGCGTAAGTAGCTTTTTAGCATATATTAGCATATATGATCCATTTTTTCCGAGAAGTGGACCAGGGACCGATCTATTCGAAAAAATCGTATTTACTGTCCGAGTTGCTTAAAACTCGGTACGCAGGTAGCTTTTTAGCATATATGCTCCGTTTTTTCCGAGAAGTGGACCAAGGACCGATCTATTCGAAACAATCTTATTATGGTCCGATTTGCTTAAGATTTGGTATGTAAGTAGCTTTTTAGCATATATTAGCATATATGTATGCTTCATGTTTTCCGAGAAGTGGACCCGGGACCGATCTATTCGAAGAAATCGTATTTATGGTCCGATTTGCTTAAAATTCGGTACGTAGGTAGCATTTTGCCTGGATAAGCTTATAGATTCCTGTTTTCCAATTTTCATGCAATTTCGAATATAAATAGCTTTGAGCAACGACCATATCAAGGGGCGAATTCGTCACTAGGCAAGATTTTTTTGCGCCAATCAGAAACAACGGATACTGTCAAAATATATATATAATATACAATATATCTCAACTAATATATATTTTGAAAGCCGTTTTTTTAGTTTTCGCAAGGCTCGAGAGCGGTTGAACCGATTTTTTTTAAACTGCCACCTGCCGCACGTGTCCCAAAGATGGTTTTAGGCTAAAAAAAATCTATATGTAAAGGGGGCGTGGCACTTCCCATACAAACTGAATTTCTCATGCTATATATCTCTGAAAGTGTGCATGGTAAAGTTCTGGAACTTGGTATGGAGATATACGAAATCAATCGCATACCCTTGGAGGGAAATTTAAGTTATTGTAAAAAGGGGTGTGACATCTCCCATACAAACTGAACTTTTCATACCGCATATCTCTGGAAATTTTTTGGTAGAGTTCTCGAACTTTGTATGGAGATAAGCGAAATAAATCGCATACTCTTGGAGAAAAAATCGAACTATTGGAAAAGGGGGCGTGGCATCTTCCATACAAACCAAATTTTTCATATTGCATATCTCTGGAAGTGTTCATGGTATAGTTCTAGAACTTGGTACGGAGATATACGCAATGAACTCTTGAGGAAAAATTGGAACTATTGGAAAAGGGAGCGTGGCATCTTCCATACAAACCGAATTTTTCATACTGCCTACCTTTGGAAGTGTTCATGGTAGAGTTCTGGAACTTGGTATGGAGATATACGAAATCAATCGCATACTCATGAAGAAAGAGGGTAGCTGTTGGAAAGGGAGGCGTGGCACCTCCCATATAAATCGAATTTTTATACTGCATATCTCTGAAAGTATTCATGGTACAGTACTGGAACTTCGTATGGAGATATGTATGTAGTTGAAATCAAGCCCATACTCATGGAGACTATTTGGCTATTTGAAAAAGGGGTGTGAGGCCTGCAAAGGTACCGACCTTTAGCTATCTTTGAATGTATTTTTTAATTCTTCTGTAGGTGTGTTTGTGAGTGAAATCCTCCTAAATGGTTGTACGGATTTTAACGAAGAGGAAAAAAGTTATTTCGCTTTGCGAATAACCGTGCTATGAAATGCCGCACAACTGGAGAATTTCAAGAACTTCTTCACGGATATAACACTTTCCTTAGGTTACTTAAAGCGGAAAATGACCACCAAACCATAATCTTAGCAGACGAATGTGCCAATGGAAATCATAAACGTGAATTGTTAGTGAAAATGTTGGACCAAAAAGTTTCAATAAAATATATAAAAATTTTGGGCGGGACGAAGTTCGCCGGGTCTGCTAGTATACATATATAGATAATTCATAATTCGCTTTGAAATAGTTCATGCAGCCCTCTAATACTCATATTTCATACAAAATTATTGAGATTTTTTTACTTTTTACATAAAATGCAATTTAAAAATTCCAATAAAATAAATAAATAAAAACAAGTAAAAAAGTCTAAGTTCGGGCAAGTATTAAATATAGTTTTTTTACCTTTACGAAGAATACCGCTACATGGTAGGCAGGGCTGATTATACTTCTATTTCTAACATCTTCCATAAACTTATATAGTTATATGTGGAGGGTATCACGCCTATTTTCCAAAATTCCATAATAATGTTACTCCTTTTTAAGGGATTGTTTTTAGTATCGATTTCGTGTTAATTAACGTCCTTAAACATCGAAATATCGACGTTTCAAGCATTTCTGTCAAGAAAATCGGTGAAGCGGTTACCGAGATATACAGTGCCGGACAAAAGTATTGGCTCAGAGAATTTTTCGCAATATATGCAAAGTTTCTTATTCTAATTTATTTTCAATACTTTTTAATAAATCTATAGTTCGTACTTCACCAAAAAACATAAAAACAAAATCTCTAAACTTTGTGCAAAACTTAGGAAAATTCAATAAATTTGCATACTAATTTGCAACTTCTTATTCAGATTTTCTAGAGAAATTCTAAGTATGTAGTTTTATAGCCCAACTAATTTTAGTATAATAAAGTGCAAGTTTGAAGTATCTAAAAAATTGGGTTGATTTTTGGATATTTTTTTAGTAGAAGGTGTTGCTCATTTTCTCCATACAAAAAATAAATGTCGAACATACTTTGTACGGAAGAACCTGACAGAAAAAAAATTGCCAAAAATCAATGCGACTTTTTAGCACCTTCAAGCTTGCACTTTGTTATACTAAAATTAGTTGAGCTATAAAACTGCATACTTAGAATTTTTCTAAAAAATCTGAATAGAAAGTTGCAAATAAGTATGCAAATTTATTGAATTTTCCTGAGTTTTGCACAAAATTTAGAGATTTAGTTTTTATGTTTTTTGGAGGACGAACTATATATTTATAAAAAATTATCGAAAATAAATTATAATAAAAAACTTTTCAGATATTGCGAAAAATTCTCTGTGCCAATACTTTTGTCCGGCACTGTACATATATCCAAAAATTTATAATATTCTTACTTTTCGTCTAAAAATCATTGTAAATATAAATTTTGAGTAAATAAACTTCAGTAGTTACTAAAATGTGGCAGCTTTGCTAATTCTGAAAATAACCGTTATACGGGAGGTAGGCGTGGTTATTTTCCGATTTTGAACATTTTCAGTACTATCCGGTCTTCGCTAAAAAGAAGTACACATACCAAGGTTCGTTAAGATATATCAAGCTTAATCGATTTCTTTTTTCATTCTGATCATTTATGTTTACGTTTTTCTATATCTGTCTCGATTCGTTCTGCCTGTTACAAAGAACCCGTATGTGAACAAAGTTATAAAAATATAGTATATCAAGTAAAAAAGCCTAAGTTCGGGCGCAGACGAACATTAAATACCCATCGCAAGTTTTAAATATATGTTTTTCACCTTTCCGAAAACTACCGCTACATGGTAAGCATACCAGTTTTTAAACATCTTCGATAGAGCGTTCAGTTAGAAATAATGAGATAAACTTACATATATAGTCATATGTGGGTAGTATCACGCCCGTTTTCCAAAACTCCAAATAATGTTACTTATTTTCAAGGGCTTGTTGTTAGTATCAAGTTTGAGTAAATTAGCGTCCTTAAATTTCGAGATATAGAAGTTTCAAGCATTTCTGAAATTTACCGTTATATGAAAAGTGGGCGAAATTTTAATCCGATTTCAATAATTCAACGTTTTGCTTTTATGTGGCAAGCACAATAACCATACCGAGTTTGGTACAAATTGGTAGAACGGACACCGAGATACATATATGTGATCATAAGTGGGCGGTGCTACGCCCATTTTCCAAAATTATATCATAAACGTATTTCTTTGTAAAGAGTTATTACAAGCATCAATTTTGAATAAATTAGCTTCTCCTTCGTCTTCTTTATTGGCGCTGTAATCGCCTAAGTGATTTTGGCCGAGTCCAAAACAGCACGCCAGTCATTTCTCTTCTATGCTAACTGACGCTAATCGGAAATGCCAAGTGAAGCCAAGTCCATCTCCACCTGGTCTTTCCAACGCAGAGCAGGCCTTCCTCTTCCCCTATTACCAGCATGGCGGCCCGCGTTGAATACTTTCAGAGCAGGAGCGTTTCTTTGTCTATATCGTTGTAAAGCTCATACAGGTCATCGCCACATCGTCTGCGATATTCGCTATCACCAACGCGTAAAGGTCCGTAAATCTTTCGCAGAATCTGTCTCTCGAAGACTCCAATANATCGTTAAATCGTCTGCGATATTCGCTATCACCAACGCGTAAAGGTCCGTAAATCTTTCGCAGAATCTGTCTCTCGAAGACTCCAATAGCCGCCTCATCAGATGCTTTCATTGTCCATGCTTCCGCGCCATACACCAGCACAGGCATGATGAGTGACTTATAGAGTGTGATCTTTGTACGACGAGAGAGGACTTTACTTCTCAATTGCCTACTCAGCCCAAAGTAGCACTTGTTGGCAAGAGTGATTCTCCGTTGGATTTCAAGGCTGACATTATTATTGGTGTTAATGCTGGTTCCCAAATAAACGAAGTCGTCTACTTTTTCAAACTTGTAACTGTCAACAGTGACGTGGGTGCCAAGACGCGTATGCTCTGACTGTTTGTGTGATGACAGGAGATACTTCGTTTTGTCCTCGTTCACCACCAGACCCATTTGGTTTGCTTCTCTATGAAATCCCGAGAAGGCAGAACAGACGTAGCCCTTGTTTTTATCGATAATATCGATGCCGTCGGCATACGCAGGCAATTGTACGCTCTTGTAAAGTATTGTGTCTGAGCAGTTCAGTTCTGCGGCTCCTATTATTTTCTCCAACATCAGATTAAAGAAATCACACGAGAGGGAGCCCCCTTGTCTGAAACCTCGTTTGGTATCACACGACTCGGAGAGGTACTTCCCTATTCTGACGGAACTGGTGGTATTGCTCAACGTCATTTTACACAGCCGTATTAGTTTCGCGGGGATACCAAATTCAGACATCGCGGCATAAAGGCAACTTCTCTTCGTGCTGTCGAAAGCGGCTTTGAAATCGACAAATAGATGGTGTGTGTCGATCCTATTCTCGCGGGTCTTTTCCAAGATTTGGCGTATTGTGAATACCTGATCTATGGTGGATTTTCCAGGCCTAAAGCTGGGCTTCAGTCTTTCGCACAATACGCTAGATAAGATCTTGAGTCTTTCGCACAATACGCTCGATAAGACCTTGTAACCTATGCTTAGAAGGCTAATTCCGCGGTAGTTGGCGCGTATGGCGGGGTCGCCTTTCTTGTGGATTGGGCAGAGCACACTTAAATTCCAGTCGTCGGGCATGCGTTCATCTGACCATATTCTGCATACGATCTGATGCATGCACCTCATCAGCTCCTCGCCGCCGCACTTGAAGAGCTCGGTTGGCAGGCCGTCAGCTCCAGCAGCTTTGTTGTTTTTCAGCCGCGTAATCGCTATTCGTACCTCGTCATAGTCAGGCGGTGGGACAGCTACTCCATCATCATCGACTGGGGACTCGGGTTCGTCTTCTTCACTACTTTCAGCACTGCTGCCATTCAGTATGTTATAAAAGTGTTCCCTCCACAATTTAAGTATATTCTGGACATCGGTCACTAGGTCGCCATTGTTGTTCTTACAGGAGTTCGCGCGACCGCTGCGTGTTTCCGTAAGTCGCCTAACCCTCTGGTAGAATTTTCGGGCGTTCTTCCTGTCGGCCAGCATCTCAAGCTCTTCGCACTCACGTATTTCGGCCTCTCTCTTCTTATTGCGGCAAATACGTCTCGCTTCCTTCTTCAGTTCCCTATAACGGTCCCACATGGCTCGCGTTGCGCCCGATCGCAGCGTGGCCCTGTAGGCGGCATCTTTTTTCTCTGCGGCTTCTTGACACTCCTCATCGTACCAGTTGTTCTTTCGGGCTCGCTGAAATCCAACTACTTCTTCGGCGGCGGTACTTAATGATCGGGAAATGTGGTTCCACTGCTCGCGTACGTCGGATTGTTGAAGAGTGCTCTCAGAGAGCAGGTGTGTGAGTCGAGTGGCGAATAAATTGGCCGTCTGTTGTGATTGCAGCTTTTCGACGTTAAGCTTTCCTTGCATTGTTGGGCGCACATGTTTGCTGCACAGAGGCGGGTGCGTATCTTGGCTACAACAAGATAGTGGTTCGAGTCGATGTTTGGCCCTCGGAGTGTACGTACGTCTAAAACGCTTGAATCATGCCTTCCGTCTATCACAACGTGTTCGATTTGGTTTCTCGTTTTTCGATCTGGACACAGCCATGTAGCTTGGTGGATGTTCTTATGCTAGAACCAAGTACTACATATTACCATGTTTCGGGCCCCGACGAAGTCGATCAGCCTCAGTCCGTTATCGGACGTTTCGTCGTGGAGGCTGAGTTTTCCGACAGTGGCGCCAAAGATCCCTTCCTTACCCACCTTGGCATTAAAATCGCAAAGCACGATTTGGACATCGTGTCGCAGGCAGCGCTCATATGTGCGTTCCAAGCGCTCATAGAAGAGATCCTTGGACGCCTCATCCTTCTCTTCCGTCAGGTCATGGGCGCAGATGAGCGAGATGTTGTTGAATCTAGCTTTGATGCGGATTGTGACTAGACGTTCGTCCACCGGGGTGAACACCAGTACTCGGCGACGGAGTCTCTCTCCTACCACGAATCCAACACCGAATTTGCGCTCCTTTACGTGGCAACTGTAGTAGGCGTCGCAAGGCTTCACGCTTACTTTTCCTTTTCCCGTCCATCGCATTTCTAGGATGGCGGTGATGTCAGCCTTTGTCTTCCCGAGGACATCAACCAGCCGGGCCGAGGCACCTTCCCCATTAAAGGTCTAGATATTCCAGGTGCATACCCTTAAATTATAGTCCTTTATACGTTTTCCGTGGTCATCATCAGTAAAAGGGGGTCTCATCCGAGGCTGTTTGTTCTTTTTCATTGGGCGGGGTTTTAACGTGGCGGGACCCAAACCCAGCACACGCGAAGTTTTACGCTTTCTCACTAGGCTCGCTCCCAAACGGGTGTTTGATTGCTACCCAGAGGATACGTGGATATAAATATCCGGACGTTGTGAGCTGCGATTTGAACCGTACACACAAGAATCGCTTCTGGCCACTCCCAGGTGAATGACAGTCAAAAGTTTTCTACTTCTGCGCACGGAACCATCCTTTAGTATTTACTAATTTATTGAAGATTTCATTTTTTTCTAAATTACCATTATATGGGTTTTGGGCGTGGTTATTGTCCGATTTTAAAAATTTTCAGCCATTTAGTACGCTGTACCAAGGTCAACAACTGTGCCAAGTTTGGGAGAAATTGGTGGAGCGGTTACCAAGATATACCCATAAAATCATAAGTTAGCGTGGCTACCCCCATTTTCCAAAAATTTATAAAATTCCTATTTCTCTTCTAAAAGTGATTATAAATATCAATTACTTAGGCGCGCCTGCTAACACCAGGCGCCTAAATACATGCTATGTACTGCTGCATGTGCAAAATTTTTGCACATGAACTTCTCAACTGCCATGTAATTCAACTTTCTTAAGTTTTAATTAGATGGCACTTCGAAGTATGCTCGGCCTAGTCTGATGCATCCTCCGGACACTGCTTCCGGAGCATTTTGCGGATTCTAAATGACAACCATGCAGAGGTGGTAAACGATCTTTACCATTAGCCACAGTGCCTACCCACTATGTTTGAACCAATATATATATTTTTTTCTATACATACATGTAAAAATACTGGTTTCCCCTCTCACTGAATAATTCAGGAGTAAATAAACTTCAGTAGTTACTAAAATATCGCAGTTTTCGTATTTCTGAAAACTACCGTTATATAGGAGGTAGGCGTGGTTATTGTCCGATTTTGCCCATTTTCAATACCATCCATCCTACATACCGATATAAGTACACGTACCAAGTTTCGTTAAGATATCTCTATTTTTACTAGAGTTATCGTGTGCACAGACGGACGAACGGACGGACGGACAGACAGTCACCGCTTAATCGATTTTTTTTTCTTTCTGATCATTTATGTATACATTTTCTATATCTATCTCGATTCGTTTTTCCTGTTACAAACAACCGTTACGTAAATAAAGTTATAATACCGTTATGCACAAGTGCGCTCGGGTTTAAAAAACCCCTGCTCTAGGACTCGAACCTCGAATCTCTCGACTGGCACTCCAGAGCTTTGCTCTATCGACCATTGCGACTGTTTGAGCGGTGTTTGAGATCGGATTCACTAAAGTAGCGGAACAAAATGTAAAAATCTAAGTCATCCGCCAAAATGCCATGGCTTGCTTCTTAATACAATAGATAATTGTAACTAATTTTATTTTTTTTTTTATCTCTTTTACTTATAAAATAATATTAAGCTTATGAGCAGTGTTGCCAGTTAAGCCGTTTTCCGGCTAGATTCAGCCGGTTGCGATAGCAACTGCCCGAGAAAATTTGGTTTAGCCGGCCGATTTGTAAGCCGTTTTGCAAATACAAATTAGCCGTTTTTTGCCATAATTTTTCTAAAGATGCGGACTCAAAAGGCACAAATTTGGTGAATGTTTGCATTTCATAATCTTTGCATAAAGTGTGAAGATTCGATTTACATATATGGGGTTTGGTAAGTAATCAGCTATATTTTCATAAAAAATAATAAACATTTAATAGACTAAGGGAAAATAGCAAAAACTTGCGTCCCACTTTATATTTGGGTCACTGCAATTTTTCCACAGAAGGACGTAGCGGGGATTTTTCTCAAAGAATTTTTGTTATAAATGTCTTAAATTTAAGTGTGAAGTTTTATTCGAATAATTTTATCAGGCATGTACAGAGAGAGAGCATAAAAAACGGGAACGTTTCGAATATATGGACATAAAAATAAAATTAAATGATTTAAGTGCTAAAAACTTAGTAAGCGATCGGCTTTTTCGATATAAAGGATTGTCGTCTTTTTATCAAAATAATGTTGCCCTTTTTTCTCAGCCCTTTCACAGCTTTACGTGTTCATTACTCAAAATACTCGACTACACTCAGAAAAATCATTCCTTGATTCTAGAAAAGAAGTATATTACTCTAAGGAGATATTAACTTGAACTGGCTCCAAAGCATAGCTGCCTTAATATGAGTAAACGATTTAACTCAGTTTAAGGAAAACACAATTCCTTAGCTTTTAGGAAAAAATTACATGCCATTTCATCCCCCGTGAAAGGAATAAATATGCCATTTTTTTCGTGGCGCTCAAACAGTGGCAATGGCCGACAGAGCAAACTCTGGAGTGCAGGTCGAGAGATGCGTGGTTCGAGTCCCAGAGCAGGAAATTCTTTTATAATATTTTATTTCTGATTTTTTATTTATTTTTTTAAATGTTATTTTTCCAATTTATGTATATTAACATTAAATAAGATGTTTTATTGAAGTGTATTTATGAAGTTTAACAATAAATGCAAAGAATTTCAATGAATTTAAATTAGATATTTCTGAGTTTAACAAAACAGACTTGTTTCTCACTGCCTCGGATCTTCTCTCGTTCCGTGGACTATCGTTTGCTAATGGTTGCCACCCTTCACACTCGGTCATCCTGTTCGTCATCTGTCCCAGATGACACATCGTCATCGACTGCGTAATGTGCCCAAAGCTTCATATTATCAGCGCTGGTGGAAGTACAACGTGGCCCAATGAAATCAGCTGCTGTTTCAACAACATACCGCCCATTACCTTTGTCTCCGATTACGTTATAAGGTCCAATGTACTTTTTTGCCAACTTATTTTTTGAAAACTGCGTTATTTTTTTGCTACCAAATCTGCTTTTTGATAACAGTGACTACTTTTACGCTTTTTGTCGAAATTTCTTTTATATGCTTCCTTAGCATTTTGGATATTGATCCTGGCTTCCTCTCTAAGTTTACTACGATCATCTTGAAGTGCAACCAATAATTCTTCTTCGAGTAATTTTACTATATCAGTAGACATTTGGCTTGTCATTGAGACGCCAACCATAATCGCATGTGGCGTGAACTTTGTTGAGGTGTACGTGTGCATTTGTGCCATCGATGTATAATTATACCACTTAGCTAACAGTTTCGCCAACATTGAAATAATCACTCTATTATTTCGCTCAATTTGGCCATTGCCTCTCGGAACACCCTTGGTTGTTGTAATATGCTCAATTTTATTCTCGATGCAAAAATCTTTAAAACGATTTTATTCAAATGCTGCACCTTTATCGCTCACAATGCGTTGCGGATTTCCAAATGCTGTAACCCATGTACTCAAATGCCTGACTACCTCTTGAGCGCCTGTTGTTTTGGTCAGAAACAGCCAATCCAATTTTGAAAATCCGTTAACTACAGCAAAAATATAATTATACTTCTTCGCCATAGCATCTAATATACCCGAATGGTCAACGTGAATAGTTGACAGTGGCGTGTCCCCTTTGTCTATACAATGCAAGAACTCCTCTTGCCTTCCCATCTTTCTGTTGTGTACTATGCACTCCACACAATTAGAAATCTGCTGTGCTACCCTTTTGCCGAGATTTGGTATGAAAAAATTTTGCTGAATAGCGTGAATAGTTTTTTTGTGTGCTGACGTGACCAAAATTGTGAATATGTATAATAATATCTTTGTCCATACTTCGCGGGACTACCAATAACTCTTGACCATTGATTTGTTTAAATAAAACTCCGTTTTCCAAAACAAAGTCGACTTATGGCTTATTTTCGAGAACCGCTGTTATCGCCCTTAAATACTCATCCTCTTGCTGTGCTTTACCAATCTGCGATTTTAGTTGCGACTCGACTATCACGACCGGATAGCGACTTAAACTGAGCGATGCTCGATTGTAAAATTAAGATCTTACAAATGCATGAGCCACTGAACGACTTCTCTAGCCACGTCTTTTTTAGAAGCCGTCTGCTTAAAAGCCGAACAATCTGTGACTAAATCAAATTGAATACCCATCAAGTAATGACGGAGACGTTTGGTCGCTAAGTATGCGGCCTTCACTTCCAGAAAGTAGCTGTGAAGTTTCTCTTCTTGTGCTGAAGTCTTTCGGATCCAGTAGAACACCGTATGCCACTTACCCTCATGCTGCTGAACCAACGTTGACCCGAAGCCATATTTATATCGCTTTCTTTTCTCGAAATAAGGCTGCACTTCTTCTGCCTTGTGTTAGCGCTGTCACATTTTCATGTTCTTTTCTCAGCCCTTTCACAAAGCGTCGTGTTCTTTTCTCAGCAGGTTGCGCTCTGATCCGGCGAAAGTGCTGCCTTTTCTGCCCTCAAATAAACGTGAGGGTGAGAGTTGCATGGTTGATTTTTAATTTAATCTTGTAAAAATGCAATTATTTTCCATATCAGAAATAAGTGTTTTGCTTTAAAATTGTTAAAGACTTACAGGCCAAGTGAATAATTCAGCTTTATTAAGTTCTATAAATAAATTGTGATGGAGTAGTATATTTTCTGTTTCATACTCATATAAAGAACGCACCATTTTCTCAGGTTTCAGGGCAACGCAAAGCAAGAGTTCCCATATAAAAGGGCAGAACTTTTTTTGAGAAAAGAAAACGCTATTAGATGCATCGACATGTAGTTGCGTTTTTTCATTTTGTTTGAAAATTTTTAAAACGCGCTCTTGAGTGAGCGCTGCCTCCAATTCAAACACTGCCTTCTGTTCTGCTGCTCTTATTTCAAATATGGCACATTTTTTCAACAACTGTGTTACGGGATTAGCTTTGGTAGCATAATTTTGAAAAAATTTTCGAAAATAGCCAGTTAAGCTCAAGAAGGCTTGAACACCCCTAACGTTTTTAGGCATAGAAAATTTTTTACGGCTTTAATTTTATCTTTTCCAGGTCATATGTCACCGTTCTGAATTTCGTGACCTAACATGGTAATTCTTTGCATTTAGCCCATTTAATCTGTAGTCCATAAGATTCTGCTTTATGCAATACTTTTTGCACATTATTCAGGCACTCATCGCTTGTTTGACCAAAAACTATTATATCATCAACATATACCTCCATTATGCCTTCATTTATAAGCTGTTGAAAAATGTGCATTAAGCACCGCACAAATACCGCAGGTGAGTTACAGAAGCCAAATGGAGCCTTCGTAAATTCATACAGTCCCTCTTTTGTAATAAATGCCGTATATCTTCTGCTACCGGAACGTGATAAACCCAATTTTCAGGTCCATGACTGAAAACAATTTTTCCGCCTGCAATTTTCCTAAAACCTCTTCAATGACTGGTACAGGGAAACGATCTTTCATCACAGCCGAATTCAGTTTTCTATAATCAATGCAAACACGATATTTTTGGCTAGTACAACTTTACTTGCTATGTTTGCAGTTGATTCCCGTACGATACCGTGCGCTAACCATTCATAAACTTGATTCTTAACAATGGCGGAAATGCTGCGGATAGTCGAGTCGGACTTTCATTGAAATTAAGTAGATTTCCCTTCAGTACTATTTTCATCTGAATAGGGTGTTCAACAGAGTTAACTACCGGATTATATTCAATAATTAATTGCATTACAGCTTTTTTGTACTGTGGCGCAACTGGAATTGCCGAATGAAGTCATAGCCTACAAGCACCTCGCAGTTTACTTTGCTGTCAGATAAAAAAAGAAAAGTGTGCAGAGCTTTTTATTATCCACACTAACTTCTGCTTCAAAAGCACCTTTAGCAGTAGTTGGCATATTGCCTAAATCATACAGTTTTGCACAGCTCTTCTTTAATGTATAATTACCAAAATTATTTTCATAAACTCTTTGCTGCATTAGCGGCACGTTTGCGCCAGTGTCAGTCAAACACGAAAAATATTTGTTATTGATCTGCATTCTCTTGTTTCGTTTCTCGTTCGTTACTATGTGGACTGTATGCTTTTCGTTCGCTCGCTCGCAATTCTTTACAATGTGACCACTACAATTGCACTTGAAGCATTTCATCTCCGCTTCGCATTGTGACCAGTGCTGAAATTGGTGGTACAATTGCACTTTTTTGGTACATTTTGGAAGTCGAAAGTACATTGGTACTACACTGACATTTTTGATAAAATTTTGTCAAAATACGGCACTTCACCGCACTGTGTATACTTGGAAATCAGCATTTTTGTGGATAAAAATATAGTCATCTTTTTCTACCTCATAGAAGTAGAGGAGAAGCTTGGCCAAACACTAACATATGTGTAAGCGCCAATCTATTATTATTATTATTAGAAGTAAATATGTGGTGTTTAATTAGAAATGAAATTTTTGCTAAAATTAAAAAAAAATGCTGTGATAATAGGCCTATTCATAAACATTTGCAGTAAGTACTTACAGCGAGAGCGTAAAAGAAACATAGAGAGTGAAATTGAGAGGTAAAGAAAATTATCACAAAAAGTTATTGAACGCAAAACTAGCAAACACGTGCATCTTACGCCATTTTGACTTTATAATGTTTAAGGTTTGCCGCGTAATTTTCCTTTTGGTTGGGAATATTTCCCATAGTCGTAAAAATCAAAAAATCTTTCTTAGATTAAAATTATGCATCCATATTTTCATCTCACTAGTTTTGTGTTGAGCATGTTTTTATCACATGTTCCTCTAAATACTTTGTTTACATTTAAAATTGACACATGACTGATTTTTTAACACCTGCAAATTCCTGATTTTTACTTGCAACAATTTGCAGCTCTATCGCTCTCGAATGCGCCCTCTTGCAAATTTTTTGGGTTAATGAATGCATTTCCAGTAAAAACTTGCAAGTACTGGTAACTATTCGTAAATATTTTTTGATTTTGAACGGGTCTGGCAGTGTTTTCGTATTCTCCTGACAAAATTATCCATCAAAAAAAATTATGAGCATTCGCTATCAAAGAAACAAAATATAGAGAAAATTTGCAATCTTTTAAACTTATCATTTTCGCAGTTTTAATAGGTGGTAAATTTGATAATTTGTTATCCGGTTGGAGCATTGTCCCCGGTTTAGCATTGTTTACTATTAAATACTTTTGGATAGGAAAAATATTTTTAGCATATAAATGAGTAAGTATTTTTCTCATAATTGATACCACATCTTAACGCATTCAAAAATAAAAGGATCTCCTCTAAACACCCATCCCTGTTTAAAACAAAATTAAGTAGATATAGCTAAGTGCCTTTAAAACTAACCCATTTTCTTTTCAACTATCAACTGACAATTTCTGCCAAAATATTTCATCATTATTATTTATTTTGCAAAATTTAAAAATTGTATACGGCAATCATAGGAGATTAACTTGTGCTTAATAACTTTACTTTTTTTCATTGTATACAAGCAGTATTTATAAAACTTACAATAGATAATTCAAAAAGCCCTATTTCTTGTTGGTTATGCACGAACATACATATATTTGTGATCAGCTGATTTTCTTAAATGCAAGTTTTCGCAGCTAAAATTTTTTCCAGAAAAAATCTGCAGATCTCAATGTCATTTTGGGCTCTCAATTTCCCCTATTTTGCAAGTATTTTGAGTAGGAGAACGCAGAAACTGTGGTAGTTGTTTACAGTTTTAGATAGTTTTGAATACGAGAACCTTGTTATTTCTATAAAAGTAAATATTTTGGGCAACTTTTATATAGAAAATTTTTCCAATTTAAAAACATTTAACTGTGTTTATGGTCTGTTAAATGTTGGTACTTTTTCGGTTTATTTAGTACATTATTTTTGGCCATTTGGTACAAAATTAAAAGAATCATTTATCATCCCTGGCTGTGACCATACATGTGAAGTTGACCCGCAGTTGAAGCAATGCTGATTTTGCATTCTGCAAGTATCGCTGCCGCCGTGTCCCCCTTTTGCGCTGGCTTCGTGTAGTTCTGCATTTGTTGTGTGTTGCTGCTTTGCTTGCTACTCATTTGCTGTATCATTTCATAACGATCACTCAACTCCTTAAAAGTTTTAGCGCTGTATAACGGATATTTCAAATCGTCACGTACCTTAAGACCATCCACGATATATCGAATAGTTGCTTCGTCTTCTACTTCTACTGCCAACTTCCGCATTTGTAATACGTACTCGTGAAAGTTCTCTTCGTTTTTCTTTTGCCTCTGTCTAAGTTTTTGCTGAACCGCTGCGCTGCTGAGTTTCACGTCAAACTCTTCGATTAGTGCTTTACATAACGATTCGTAGTTTGATACGCTTACTGTCTCTAGGAACAGTTTGGCTGTTCCTTTCATTTTGTTTCGGGCATTCACATATTTCTGCTTAGCTGTCAACTCGTACGCATCAGCATTTTCGTTAAAATTCTGCAGCCGCGTTCTAATTGGAACTGTTACGCCGTCGTGGTCGGGTTTAATTTTCGCAAAAAGTTCAACTGATACACTTTTATTGGACTCCAGAATTTTGAGCAATTCGAGAAACTTACCTTCTGCTGCTTTGGGCTTCTTTTTTCTCGATCTATATACCCACATTCTCAAACATTTTTGCGCTGATTTAGTGTTGAGAAAAATTATTTGTTCATAGGTTGAGCCCCCATGTAAAAATGTTAATGTGTATTAACATTAAATAAGATGTTTTATTGAAGTGTATTTATGAAGTTTAACAATAAATGCAATGAATTTTAACGTATTTAAATTAGATATTTCTAAGTTTAACCAAACAGATTCTTAAAGTGAAAGTACATAACGTGCATTGCGTCGCCGTCATCGGCAGTTGTCAAAAACGCTGATTCGGTGTATTTGTATGAAGTAAGTTACATGACAAGGCGAATTAATATAAGGTGGTGTTACTAGCTCAGCTGATTTTGTGTATGTTTGTTTGAATTTCTACACACACTCTTACAGATTTTGACAGTTTATGCCGCCAAAGCAAAAACAAAATACATGTAAATTTTTGTTATTGTACTCCTGCTATCACCTTATATTAATTCGCCTTGTTACATGAGCAAGCTGACGGTGACGGTGTCGCACAAATTAGCTCAACTCTCAATTTTGCTTATGCGATTGCGTCAAATGACAACTATTCAGTGTTTTGTTTACATGTTTGAACATATATTTTTCCAGTTTGTGAAAATTTTAATATATATGGAAAAACGAAATGTAAAAAATAATGGAGGAAAACCTAATAGAAGAAGTGAAAAAGTAAAATGCAAATTTTGCAAAGAATATCAGCGACTTAATGATTTTTCGGGCGCAATGTCAAACGATTTGTGTGTAACTTGACGCATAACCATCGTTGACGGTGATGGTGACGGTGGCGGTGACGCTGTCGCAATGGATGGTATGTACTTTCACTTTTAGTGAAAAAAGTACGACGACGCGACTTGTTTCTCACTGCCTCGGCTCTTCTCTCGTTCCGTGGACTATCGTTTGCTAATGGTTGCCACCCTTCACATTTATAACGACAGTTTTCTTTCTTAAATAAAAATAATTTTTAATGAATTTACCAGTCTCTGTTAATGTGATTTATTTAATAAAGTTACTAGTGTTTCTACTTGTGATTTATTTAAATGAAACCAGGGTTGCCGTTGACCATTTTCAGAAAGTCTCAAAAAAGGGGTCATTGACGAAAAAAGGGTCACCATATTATTTTTGTTTCCTTTACTACTAAAAGAATAAATCTGAGAACCAAAGACCAAATTAAATTTACATTTATTATAAGGTCTTTTCGTTCTGCTGTTGAATTTAAAAATAAAATAGCGGGACAAGCTTTGCACAAAACAGATTTGCAAACACACACAGAAATCGAGTTGCATTTCCTTTAAAAGTTTTAAGTAATTCATGGTGCATTTACATGGTATGAAGCCATATGAACTGTTGATACGCTAAAATAGAGGGACTACATGTTCTTATGAGGAATTCAATGATATCGAGTGGGATGCATATAATAGATTTTTTCATATGAAAAATTATGGGGAGATACTGTAAACATACTGTTGTGATACTGTTAAGCATATGAAATTATAGCAAGTTGGATTTTCATACATCTTCCCATAAAAAGTTTAACAGATGCAGAGATACCAAGGAGGTTTTTTCCCATTTTGATGCCTTTTTTAATATAAAACCCACCGAAAAGGAGGAAAGCGGCAACTCCGCCATTCACATACATGTCAAATGTAGGAATTTTAAAAATTAAAAACAATAAACAAACAATTTCAAAACAATACAAAATCTTTGTACTAGATCTTTATCAATAGAAACAATTCACGTATGGTGGACAATAAAAATACAAATCACTATGATAACAAGGCATTACACAACATTTTAATGAGCTTTATATCACATTTAAGTAAAAATAAGCCTAGATTTTCCAAGATTGCAAAGAAATTACAATGTGTATTTATTGTTGTTTACAAAAAGACTTGCCAAATATACATACAAGTCAAAATTATGGAAGGTATGTATACTTCTCCCTTTCATTTTTTCATACAGTTGATGCTTCTTTCTGGCTTTTACAAAATGCAGGGATACCACACTTATTTCGGTACAATATGATCGTAATGTATTTTCAATTCGAAATTAAAGAAAAACAATCCCACGAAAATGTTTGCCATTGTAGAACAATAAGTGTATATTTGCAAACTAATGCAAAGAATGGAGTGTCATATCTTAAAAGGTTGGGAGAATTAACGAAACAAACAAACATTTTATGGTCTTATGTTTCCTTCAAACCGCATTGCTATTTTTTCTAACTCTTCCTTTTGTTTAGCGCTGTAACCGCTTAAGTTATATTATTTAATTTATACATGTGAGTTATTTTCAATGAGCATTTTTTCATTTGCTCCTGAATTTTGGGTACATTTTCTTATAGTACCTCTCATTATTTTTTATATTACATATCGATGGCTGAGTGGAAGATCGACCTATCTCAGCAGCCAGTTCGAAAACGCCCTATCTCAGAAAAATTTTCAACAACGCCCTATCTCAGAAAACTTTTCAAGAATGCCCTACTTCAGAATTTGATTGAAAACACCCTATCTTAGCTGCCGATTCAAAAACGCCCTATCTCAGCTTATTTTCAATGTATTTTCGTTTGAGATAGGGCGTTTTTGAACCGGATTATGAAATAGGGCGTTATTCAACCAAATTCTGAGATAGAGTGTTTTTCAATAAAATTCTGAAGTAGGGCGTTTTTGAAAAGTTTTCTGAGATAGGGCGTTTTCGAACTGGCTGCCGAGATAGGTCGATCTTCCACTCAGCCATCGATATATACACTCCGCTGTTCGCTGTCGCTCTTCTATTGGTAATAGTAAACCTCCGAGTGTATTCTGTCATGAAAACAGCTTCTCATAAAAATACAATTGCCGTTCGGAGTCGGCGTAAAACTGCCCTTCCCCTTTGTGTGACAAAATCAAGGTGCACGCCCCATATGGGAGGAGAAGCTAGGCCAAACACTAACATATTGTGTAAGCGCCAATCTGTATATCGTCGTTTAAAGTAAAAAATCGCGTATCGTGGTTCTGCAAAACCTCGTAACTGACATTTGTGCCAAAAAAAGATATTTGCTCACCGGAAGCTCCTATCATCAAGCCCTTAATCATTTATACTAAAATTTCGATACTTAGACATAAGAAGAGATAATTAAGTTTAAAAGAGGGAACCGTTTTGAATTATGACAAATTTTACTCTCTCCTATAAAATTTAGGCAACCTCACATACAAGGTTTTGGATTTTCTTGATGCGATGTTTTGTACTTTAAATACATATTTTGGTGCCTTTTCAAGTATAAAAAGCATTGAGAAAAGAAAGAAAACGACATCCCTATGATTTCAACTTATACCAAACGTTTTTAATATGAAAGACAAAAAACGTAAACAAGCAATTTCTGAACAAAAAACTGTTTATCCACAAAGATGTTTGAATGGAAGCATTACACATTTGAAAAAAATAGCAAACCGCAAGGCTTTATTGGCAGTAGGTCCTTTTTAAAGCACATTAAAAATAAAATAAGCCTCTAGTTTCGAAGTTAGCACAAAATGCAATTTTTTTGTTTGTTGTTTACAAAAAAATTACTTGCCAAGTATATAAGTCAAAAATGTTAAATATATATCGCTTTCATTCATTTCTTTATAGAGTTGGTGCTTCTTTTATAGGAAAATTCATACGGCTTATGAACAGATTCATACCATGTAAATGCACCATCATTTTTTCGTACTTACAGTAGGAAATATTTTTAGTAACATTTCCTAAAAAAACCTCTGAGAAGAGGCAAAAGTCGCAGATAAAGTTATTACTGGTAATTAAAAGATTATTTCATTATTTCTAAAGTTTAATAAATAAAGTTTATATAGCTCTGTAAGTTCAACGTGAAAAGTTGGACTTGAAATTATTGTATTTTAATATTTAAGTAGAAAAAAGACTAAATAGTTCCGCTGAATTTCGACTCGAAATTTATAAAATCTTATTCTGTGAAGTGGTGGATTTAAGGTAATATATAGTCTTTTTACGCGCTTTTCCGACACCAATACAATTATTGTCAATTTTCGGAAACCCCAGAGTAACCAGTTTCGAGCGAATTCAATAAATTTTTTTAATTTGTCCGCCATAACGGATCCGCCATATTGGATTTTTGAAACCTGCTTTACGTTTAGTATTCAGCCAACATAAAAACTCCGAGATACTACAACAAACCCCCGAGTAACAAGTTTCGAGCGAGTTCAATAAATTTTTAAAAATTATTCCTCCATATTGGATCCGCCATTTTGAATCTTAAAAATTCATGGTCAGATTCATGATCAGCGCCTCCAAATACGCCCGAGTCAAAAGTTTCGAGCGAATTTAATAAAATTTTAAAAAATTTTGCGCCATATTGGATTTTTTAACCTGACTGAAGATTTGTAATCAGCGGCCCCATAAACTTGTAGATACGAAGTGGTGTACCAAATCCATCAACGTCAATCTAATAAAATAGTTTAGTCCGGCTAGATTCTCTATTCAGACCTCTGTGCGCCGCGAGCAAAATGACATACTTATTCCTTTCACAGCGGATGAAATAATTTATTAAATAATTTTCAAGAAAAAATTTTCATGATTTAAAGAAACGTTTTCTTATCTATTTTAGTGTATATCAAGACTGAATCAAAAAATATATTCTTGTTTATTTTAAAATTATATTTTCTTCGATTTTCTTGATAATAGAAATTTTTTTACTCAATTCAAAAACAAACCTCGATTTTCTTGTGTTTTTTGGTGTTTTGGTTCCAGAAAAAAATTCTCCCCGCGTACTTATTCACTCATGCAAATATTACGATTCACAGGCAATTCGATTTTTTCACATCTAGTATATACCCTGCAGCGAAAAGCTGAACAAGTGTGCACAAGTTCCAGTTCATGAACTATTATTTAAGGAAAGAAGTCTTATCAGTCCGTTATGAACAATAATTATACCAGTTCCTCGAAGAAAAAAAGGAGACAATTTGGTAGAAGTTCTAGTTCGAAAACTGGTATTCAATGGGGAAGTCATACCAGTTCGTCATGGCCTATAATTATACCAGTTCTCCTCACTGAAATACCAAACATGCCAGTAAAAATATCAGTTCATCAACTAGTATGTGCTACAGCGACCGTCCACCATCTTGACGATTTCGAACAACTTACGCGATCTGCTTTCCTAACAAATGTCGGCTGTGGCGTCGAGTGAAGATTACCGATTATGGTTCTGAGATCTCCGGTTTGCGTCCGCTTGGAGGTGATTAAATTAGAGTTAGTCAATTATTTATATTTAATGGGTCGATTACGAATAGCAACGCAACCACGGTTCGGTTGCCAGCTGGCAACGCAACTGGAAAGAAAATTTGTATTACGAATGGCAACTATCGTCAGTTGCTGTAGATTTATCGATAATCAAAATTTGACAATTCGGCAGCCAGCAAGTGGCTGTAAACAAGCTGTGCGAGTAAAATTAAATTATTAAAATAAAGAGTTTTAAAGAAAAGTCAGCAATAAAGCTAAGTTCAGCACAATTATTTGTTTAAGAGGAAGAGAAGTGCACGAACGCGGCCTCAATCAGGCGACATTTAAAGGATAATTCCAATCCTCTAGAGTAGGGATGCCCAAATCAGCACATATGTCTCGCGGGCGACTGCGCGTGCAAAGCTTTGCACAGCGGTGCTGCGCAAGCGCGGAAGCAAAAAGTTATCGGAAAGGGAAACGGAAGTCAACAAAATAGTGAGATTGTATTTGTGACAGTGATGGAAAATGAGTGTGCATTGTGCCATTTTCGGCCCTTTCGGAAGCAGCCGGCACCTTCAGCACAATCGATTGGTTTTCGGCACTATTTTTGCGTAACTCAATGCAGCTAATAAATATTTCTTTCGGATCCGCAATTAAAAATATTTATTTTACATTTAATCGTATGTGCTTAAACTGATAAATGATATAAACATAGAAAGGCAAGCAGAAGAATCCCGCTTCCACATTCTGCATATGCGCTTAACATTTTTGTTTGAACAAATTTGTCGAAATTTCATCTCTAAAGCAAATATTAAATATCATTTAATATATACTTTAGATTTAAATAATCATTTTTAGTGGTGGGCGTGAAAGTAAACGTGATTGTGAACAGTAATATCAGCGATGTGCGTTATGGTGATTGCGATTTCTTATCACCCAATATTCAATATCCCTCATCGCTATTTATTTTGAAAAAATCTTTGGAAATACAATTTAACTAATGGCGATCCTGCAGAAATAGAAGTAATTGAGCAATTCGGGGGTTGAAAGTAAAAAAATGTGTGTAAATTCCATGCGTTGAAATTATAAATTTTCCTTGAGGATTTCCATTTTATCGATTGTGATCTCATTATATTAATTGAACTGACCTATATAGTGTATTAATGTTTTATCATCATTTTCTTCATCTTTGACAAAACTACACGGTCACCCGGTATTTATTTTATTTTTTTAAATAATTTTAATTATTTTTTTTTATAAAATTGTAGCTCATTATCAAACAAAAACCTTGCAAATAAATCGAAACTTGAAAGAATGAAAAAAATCAACAAAGTTTCATCAAATATTCACAGTTTTTGTTCAGAATTTGTAGACATGTTTTGGGTTAACATTTTTATAGCCCATTCATTCTAGTATAATAAGGTGCAAGTTTGAAGTGTTGCGCACTTTCTTCCATATAACGAACGTTCGGATTTTATGTTATATGGATGAATGCGCGTGTAGCTTTGTTGTTTTTTATTCCAATATTTTAAATTAAGCTTTATTTTATAGTTTTTCTTAGACAATGATAAATGATGTACACAAATTTCAGTATGGAAAAAAAGTGCAACACCTTCAACGAAAAAAGTACTCAAAAATCTACGCGAATTGAATGTATTATCTCGATCAATTAAACATCTCGGACC